>NW_013952725.1:233124-246384 GCF_001266775.1 Austrofundulus limnaeus | reverse complement strand
ATATATATATATATACACACACACACACCACTGTACTGTGGTAGCTTGGTGGTCAGTGCGATGGTCCAGGCAGTTCAAGTCAAGGTTGTGTCTAGAAGGACATCCAATGTTTACAGTTTTATTACCGCCTTGCTTGGCAAAACAAATATAATGGACCGAGGCAGTGAGGGGAGGGTCAATGTGAAAAAGTGAGCTGTTGCGGCCCGATAATGTGATGGAAGTGTTGACATGTGCAACCAACTGTTCATGAAAAACAGGAAACAGATTTATTGCTGAGGGAAGATGAATGATGAAGTTTGCCTTTTGTTTAAATTAGGGATGCGCGATATATCGGTATTGATATTGGTATCGGCCAATATTGCCAATTTTTTAGAATATCAGTATCGGTGCGATATGTAAAATTGGGCCGATATTAACGTCCGATATTGATTTCCCACTTTTTATCTTTATGTTTCTGTTTTGGGAGGGGAGATGGTTGGTTGAGCGGCATCTGTTTGATCATAATGGTGATATTGACGCTGCGCAGCCAGGAATAACTACAGAGTCATGTCAGAGGTCTGGTTGTTAGTTTACGTTATCAAAAAAAGACCCAAGTGTGTTTGTGTGTGTATATGTATAATGTAATTTGTGTGTTTGTGTAATATCAGTAAATGTCGTTTATCAGCCATAACAGCAATAATTATATCAAATATCGATATCGGCTGAAATTTTCAAATCTATGCATCCCTAGTTTAAGTGTTACCCACTAAGAGAATTGCTAAATTGAGTGAATTCATCATATTATGAAAACAACACGATGGACATGTGCATCACACGGTTAATGTGTTGCACTCTAAATCAACCCAGCTGAGCTCTGCTCCATTGCTCTTTTGGTTCTGCAATTCTTAATCCACTTTGAAAGCTTACTTCTCTGCTGGATGTGGCCGGGTCCCACTGTGATCCACCAACGGCCAAAGGCAGGATGAAGATGGACTGGTGGTTGCTGTTGTTTACTGTATTGTGAAAGAGCCTTAATATGTGCATGATTTTGGTCTGTGGGAGGAAACCAACATAAATAACAGTAAAAATAAAAATTCAATTAAAAAGTGCTCAAAGAAGGGTTTAGGGTTAATAGTCTACTAATTTCCCCTTTAGGGCCAGTGGGCCTCTTGGTCCAGGATTTCCACTCTCTCCTAAAAAGGATAATGCTTTAATGGCTTTGACATTTTTAAAGTTTGAGTAGTTTTAGATGGCCCAGATATTCACAGATGTCCAGCTGTTACTTTAGCAAACTTCTCGCTGATTCTCCAAACTGTCTCTTACATCTGTATGCAGACTCAAATGCTTAAACGGATCAAAAGCACAAAATGCACATTTTTTATTAGTATGTCCTTTTAAAATTCACACCTTGAGTGTGAAGCAAGTTTACCATTGTTACACTGAATTTTCCATCAGTGCGTCAAGACTTGCTATCCAAACTTGTTCACATCGAGTACAGTAAGTATCCGGAAAAAGTGGAGTGGACGTACTGACCGGCATAAAGTCCTGCTGCCTGATCTGATGGTAACTGTAAGTAAACAGTGTCCCCTTTTCGTAAGGGAAGTACAGCACTCCCTGAAGCCTGATCCAGCAAACCCTTTTTGTACTCGTCATAAGTGTACATTACTGGCTCGTTGTTCTTCGTCAGTGCCACCCAAACATTACTTCCTTTGCAGTGAACATGGTAAGCAAAGTAGTAGATTCCTGGTATGCTACAAGTGAAAATACCATTTTGAGGATTGTAGTCCTGATTGCCATTGTGCAGAAGTTTATCAAAGATGATGGGAGAACCAACAAGAGGGAATGGATTGGTGAGCTTTGCAGTGAAAGCAGGCATCTTCAGGGTGGTTCCGCTGATTTCGACTCCATTCTTTAGTTTTTCGTTGCTTTGACCATTGTGGGGGCCACTGTGAGGGAGAATCTGGCCAAGGTCTGGATACGCAGACGATAGTCCTGGGGGACCTGGGGGACCTGGTAGTCCAGGTCGCCCTGGAAGTCCAGGTGGACCGCTGGGACCAGGGCTTCCTTGAGGACCACTTTGGCCAGGTGGTCCAGGATTACCATTACCAGGATAACCAGGGTTACCTGTCAGACCTGGTTCGCCTTTTTGTCCTGGAAGACCAGGAGGTCCAATTGATCCCCCTGGTCCTGTAATTCCTGGAATACCCTGTGGTCCTGAGTGACCTTGGTCTCCAGGTTCTCCTCCCTCTCCTTTTGCTCCTGGTAATCCTGAAGCACCAGGGGCACCAGGTAAACCTCTAATGCCAGTTTCCCCTTTAGGACCAGTGGGCCCTTGTAAACCTCTTGGCCCAGGATGTCCACTCTCTCCTAAACCACCAGGCTGTCCTGGAAGACCTGAAGGTCCTCTTTCACCCTTAGTTCCAGGCATTCCTCTTGGGCCTCCAGCACCATCCTCTCCCTTTAGTCCTGGGAAGCCAATATCACCGGGAAGCCCCATTAGGCCTGGTGCACCAGACATTCCATTGAGTCCAGTTGGACCAATTACACCTGGAAGTCCTACTTGACCTTTTTCTCCTTTTGTGCCTGATGGACCTGGAAGTCCAGCATGTCCTTTGTGGCCCTTAGATCCTGGAAATCCTGGTTTACCATAGCCAGGCAACCCTGGAGGCCCAGTTAAACCAGGAGGTCCTGTTTCACCTTTTCCCCCTGGGAGGCCTGGTTGACCTCTAAAACCATCGTTTCCAGGTTTCCCAATTCCCGGAATTCCTGGAAGTCCTGTTTGGCCTCTTTCACCAGGTTGTCCTGCAAGCCCAGGTTCTCCTGGAAGACCTGGCTTCCCTGGTAGCCCTGGCTGTCCAGGTAGACCGTTAGGGCCAGGTTTACCATTGCCAGGGAGGCCTGCTTGTCCAGGTGGACCAGGTGGTCCGCTAGGTCCTTTCAAACCGGGAAAACCAGGTATACCAAGTCCTTTGTCTCCCTTTTGGCCAGGAGGACCAGGGAATCCAGTTGGGCCGTTTTGACCAGGTTCACCTGAAAGACCAGGCAGCCCTGGTAGACCCTGACCTCCTGCTTTTGAAGTCCCAGGGAGTCCAGTGGGACCTGGGAGTCCTGGAGGCCCTGGAAGTCCAGTTGGTCCATTTCCCCCTATTGGACCAAGGTCACCTTTTGGTCCTGGTAGTCCAGGGCCTCCAGGTTTTCCAGGCAAGCCTGGCATACCAGGTTTTCCAACTCCTCTGTAGCCTTGAGGACCAGGCGGCCCTGGCTTTCCTGGTAAACCTGGTAATCCCTGTCCTGATGGTCCAGGAGGGCCCTGTGGACCTAGTGGCCCAATTGGGCCAGGGGGCCCCTGAATTCCTTGTGGTCCTTCTGGGAAACCTTGTCCGTCTGGAATAGGTACAGGTGGACCCTTGGCTCCTCTTGGAAACGTTTGTCCTGTGAATAAACGAAAACACAGAAATAATGACTCTCACTTATTAGTTAAATGATTGTTGTCCATTTGATTTTATTCATGTCTTCCTACTCATATTTGCGGGAAGCTATGGTTTGTTTCCATTGGGAGAATGGCCCACTTAGAGATAAACAAACATTCATACTTACACTTGCACCCAGTGACAAGCAACTCACCTTTGCCCTTTGTCAGTAGTCTTTGTTTTCCCATTTGCAACGGCAGCTGAGGAAACTCATTTCCATACTGAGGCAGCAACGGCATCTCATTTCCCAGAAACGGTTGTTGTTGAAAGCCTTCATTCTGCTGAAGTATGGGCTGGTGCTGTTGTGGAGGCTGTTTTTGTCCATAATATGCCCCACCCTTAACCATGTGCAACAAATACAAATGGAACAGAAAGACGAGATGATCGAAACCGTGGAAGGGTACAGCCACCATTTTCTGTTGTGAAGAAGGAGAAAAAAATTGGTTGTATTCCTTTTGTCTAAAAATGTTATCTGATGTAAGAAGGAAGCAAACTGTAAAGACTGACCAAAGAACTACCGGTACATTGTTCAGTTCAGTTCATGATTAAGGGTTCAACATTTCTTAACGTTTGTAAGTAAATTTGACAATCCACGTACGTGTTAAAAATAAGAACACGCTCATGAAGACAATACTGTTCTAATTTTGGACAGAGAAGATAAGTAGTTTGAGAGAAAGAATAATGTTAAACAAGAAAAAAGAAAACTTTAAACAGAGGTCATCACTGGTTGTGATGTGGCATTAGATTCTAATCTGTTTCATGTGTTCTGCTTGAATTTGCATTTTCATTCATGGAACCAAAACTACTTTCATGGGGGACTAGACTAACAAAGACCCTTTGTCCCTCTTTGTGTAAAATGTTCTTTAGATTTGAATTTGATATCCCAACTAAATCAAAATATGTATAATAAACAGTATTCAAGGTTGAAATAAAAGGTACAACAAACCCAGAGCTTTTAACATTGCAGATTCTGCAGCCATCATAATGTACACTGTAATGCAATTTCAACAGAGCACGTTTTGAAATTGATTTAAAATGCTGTTCTGTTGGGGAAAAGAAATAAGGTCAGTCAGCCACAACTTCTTCCAAAATCTTCTTTTGATGTTTAAGTGCTTGAATGCTTGAAGACATTGCAGGTTATTTAAAATAATTATTTCCTCTTCTGTCCTACATGTCTTATACCCGCCTCTCTAATTGGCTTTATTGTTTTTATGCCCTCTTGTTTAGGTCAAAGTAAATTACATACTTTATATACAGTACAGATAAAATCATATAATTACGAGGCTCTGCTGGGAAGTGGTAAGTTTTGAACAGGATCCTTAATTTTTCAAACATGTTTCTGTTTTGACAATCTGTTAAGTTCTGCCAAAGGAACTCTGAAAAAATAAATACTGTATGAGTGGATGAGTATACGCTTCGCTCAGCAGTGGTATTTGTGTAATTAGTGGATCAAAGCTTTGGAAGCGCTGCAGGTATTAAAGTATGATTTGCTTACATTTTATTACAGAACAAGTTCTTGATAAACTAATCCAGGAGGTATTGGGCAAAATGTTTCCAGTGGAGATATTTATCTCACCATGAGCATGGATTAAAAGCTATGCATAAATTTAAAAACTGGGTAAAGAGAGGCAGCCATGTTTATTTTCACAATTTGGTTTGCAGTTGTAATAGTGTTTTGTTATATAAAAATACACAAAGATGATTTTCAAAACACTGAATCCAAAAATTAAATTTTTTTCCTTCTTAGGACATACATTAATTTTTTGGTGATTGGATAAAACATAACAAAAAACAGCTTGCTAGCTAATTATCTTAAAAAAACAGAAAGCCTTCCCACATAGCAATATTTGTAATAACACTTGGCCCAAATACTGCAAAGACTGATGGTCTTTTGATGGCCCAGATGTGATTTGCCAGATACGGGCCAGCACCACATAAACCAAACCATATGAGGTCCAGTTGTGCTGTGCCATCTTAAAAACAGAGCCATCATTGCCAAAACTGGCCCAAATCTGATTGACAAACCATTTGCCATGCCAGGACTCAGCCAGCAGTGCCAGCTTGACACCAGGGGCCTCATGTATAAACGGTGCGTACGCATAAAAACGTTGTGTGCATCAGGTTCTACGCCCACGTTGGGATGTATCAAAACCAACGCTGCGTGAAAGTGTGTGTATATTTACACACACTTTTCACCTGCTGTGAGAATGTGCAGCAGCCACGCAAAGTTTTTCAGTCGACAGTTTTAACCCACAAAGTCACGAATCTGACCTGAATCCACAGAAATATGACTCTGTTGTGTTTTCTGGATGTAAGGAGCATCTGAATACGGTGTTAGATTTTTATTTTAGTTTGAGTTTTTATTGTTTAAACTCGAATGATCATGAAACTGAACCCCGGGACTGAAAATCATTTAACCTCAGACAAGAAAATGGATCAGCCTAAAACTGATCAACAAACCTCAGTCCAGTCTGTAAACTGTAATGTTTTTATATTGTTGTCACGTACTGTAGCTGGAAACACACGTGGAGCGCACACACAGCTGAGGAGAATATAATGTGTGAATTGTTTAAGAAACATTTTAATTCTAACTGAGAAAAAAAACTTTGTCAACTCAGCAGATTAATTCAGAACAGCTCAGCTGTGATGATTCCYCAGCYCCACAAGATGCAGACAATAGATTTGTTGCTGCGTAAAGTTGTGTGYAATTTATGGATCAATGTCAACTGTTGTGCAGGCTGATATCACMMMARRARWWSWGRRSASMGWRTGKTTTTKTTGKCACACCGAACAAATTACAATCAGGTACTGTAGTTCTGAGTCGAGTCATGCAGCTGAATGAGAGACTTCATGATTATAAAATATAAATCAAACCGCTGCAGAAACGCTGCGACTCATTTCTTCACATAAACTATTTAATAAATATTTTTCTAAGTTCTACCAAACTCATCAGTTCGTCTGTGTTTACAGTCATTTATTAAAGACGTGTAAAGGTGGAAATATCTCTCAGCCTCATACGTGCCGCTGCAGCACACGCGCGTACACACCAACACCCACACACCTTTGTGGCAAACACATTTTTTACACCCCACTACTTATTTAGACAGTTTTCTCACTCATTCTCCATTTAATGTATAATTTTCCTGCATCTAAAAATCATTTCTGATCCCACAGAGAGGACAGTCTGAGGAGAATCTCACACGCTGGACACATTTACATCTATTTAACATATTTAAATGGAGGCGTGTCAGGGGAGGAGTCTCAGGTGTGCTCAGTTCCACGTTCATTGGGATGTTTAAAGGAAAGGTGCACAGGAACCTGCGTGTGCACGGTTTTATACATCTGAATATTTTGGTGCGGCGCACTTTTCTAAATTTGTCCGTACGTCAACTTTTAGTGTAAAACCTGCGCAATCCTTTACGCATGAGGCCCCAGATCTGGCACACACCTGTCTGCTATGTGGATGATATATTTACCAACCCGTGTGTCATCCTTTTAAAAAGGTAAACGGACTGTATAGCACCGTCTATACAGCCAGAATACTCAAAGAACTTTACACTAAAGTCTGTCCTCATGTACCCATTCACAAAGCACTCTGATAGGCCTCACTACAAAGCTACAGGTAAATGAATCTGCAGAAACTAATCAGTGTTTTAAATCACATTTACACACTGATGGGACACACATTAGAGACAGTGGGGGGGTTCAGTGTTTTGCTCAGAGACATTTCGACATGTGACTGAACAGTGTGGAATCGAACCGCTCTCTTTCGCATTAGAGGAATGACTCCCCTAAACACTCAGCCACAGCCACCCACACCAACTTCCCACCTTGCAGAACAAGTTAAGGAACATCAGTCCTTGTGAACTTCACCAACGCCGTCTGTTTTCTCTTCCTCTTGAAGGCAATTTTCAGGATCCTTTGGCATTGGACCCAGCCAAACTACGTGCAGTCCTCTTGGGCCCTGTGAAAATAGGAATTTCAATTTGGTGATTCAGAATCAGATACACAACTTAGAAAATAGCATTGTGTGTATAAGGAAACACTTCATTTTTTGATGAGTAAAAGTCAGTGAAGAGAACACAAGAGTGCCCTATTGCATTGATTATGCAAACAATAAATAGGGTCTCGAAGTCTTTTTTTCATCCAGTAGTTGTAAACAGGAATGTTCTTCAAACCTCCACCTCCTCACGGTGCTCCTGTTGCATGGACAGTAAAGCCACAGTATGTCTTTAAGTTGCACAGTTTAATATCTTAATTTTTAGTCCTGATTACAGAAAATCCATGTCATTAGTCATCTTTGTGGTTGTTTAACAGAAAAGCAATCCGAGTCTGAACCACATACTGATGCTTTGTTAAATGCTGAATTATAAGAACATTATATGTAGTTTCTTGATTATCCTGAATGGTGATAAAATGACGCCCTGAATCATGTTGCTGATGTTTATTTCTCTTTTCCATCACAGTATCTATTGTGTTTGGCTTTTCTTCTCCAAGTCTTTTGAAAATTTCATGCAGGAACTATTTTTTTTCCACCAACATTTTTACAAAAAACAACAAAGTACATTCCAGTTTCTTTGGCTTTATCCCACAATTTTAAGTATTTCCTTCCATTTCTAATTAACAAATACGACTAAAATGCATTGTAATTTAGCAGAACTGAAATGCTTTAGGTTCAACAAAGAAAAAGAAAAAAACACATTTAAACTTAGAAGTTTTTTTAACAAAAGTCTCACCAAGGTGATGCTATCAAAAAAAAATTTTCCCCAGGGGAGGATGTCCCAGCAAATTCATCTCTACAGGCCTCTGTTAAACAGACTGAAGGTCATGACAGGACAAGTAGAAAGGGAGTAAATATCTTGTTGAATGTAGCTGTAAAAGTTGTTTCCAAAAGTAAAAAACAGCCCTTACATCTGTCAAGTATGGTGGTGGAGAGTTGATGATTTAGGCACCCTGCAGTCATTGAATCAACTATCATCTGTCCAACAGCTGAGATTTGCACCAAACTGATACTACAGGACAAGGATCCCAAACACAGCTGCTAATCTATAACAGAACAACTAAAATATATATATAAATTTAAAAAAGGTTGTTTCAACAATCTAGTCAAAATCAAAACAGACTGAAATGCTGTGGTGGGACCTTCAGGTATGGAAGCCGAAACCTCCCTCTACAACCATTTGAGAGGGAGAAACTGCAAAAATAGTAGGAAAAGTGATTTCTTAAGGCTGGTTCTCATACTCCTCAGATACAAAAAGCTCCAAAAGAAAAATTGGAAGCATAACTGGACCTCTTCAATTAAAAAATATCCTCAGCAAAATGAATAGGTACCTTCCCCCAAAAAATGACCCAAGTAATTTTTCAAGTTTTTCAAACACAAATGTGCCTCATGAAATCCTTTGAGATTTCAGAACAATGCTTTAAAGTTTATAATACTGCTTTTTTATTAAGATGTAATAAGATGAGTACAAGTGATCTACTGAGAATTCATGATTTTATGCTTGAGTGCAGTAAAAACTATCAAACTAAATAAAATCTACAAACACCTCTGTGTATCTAGTTTAATAACAATTCCACACAAGAGTGGCTTGTTCCTGAAAAGCTTGTTGCCAACACTGAACCTCAGCTCGCCTTAGAAAATAATCAGATTTCCATTCCCTCTTCACGTTGCACCCCTGACTGATTCCAGATGGATCCGAGTCCACTGCTCGATATACAAACGATAAGGAGCAGAGGCGTGTCATCGCTTACAGACTTGGGTGCCACTCTTAATTACTCACGGTTGGGCCTGGAGTTTGGGTTTTTAACAGACTGAAGATCTTTTCCAACAAGATTGAGGCTAATGGCAAAGGCCCAGTGTGCAGACATGGGGTTAGGAGGGATTTCAGGGTCTTGGAGAGCAATGTAGACAAAACAGCATCAACAAAAACAAACACAGGACAATGTCTGAGGGAATGCACCTGTGAGAAACAACCACTTCTTTGTGTCAGTAGGTAACTTTTTATTGAAGTTGTCAAAAATCACATGCGGGGTTCCCCAAGGTTCCATCTTGGGCCCCCTCCTGTTTAATATTTTATGCTCCCACTAGCTAAGATTATAACAAACAAGATAATTACCAGTTGTGTCCTGATTCAGATACCAGCATTTTTACTAGTACTGGTACAAAATGCCTTGGCACCTGGAGCTAATATTGATACTGGTAGCAATAGTCCATTCAATGTCTTCAAGTGAAAGGTTGGTCAGTTCGATGTTTAAGAAGATTATACAAGTAAGAAAACATTTATATTTCACAACAATATACTGTATATCATGTTGTATATTTGATTTGATCCAGTCAGAGGAGCTGTAGGTCTAAGAGCCATCTTGTTCTAAATAAAAAGTGTTTTTAAAGTCATTGTGTAATGTTCTAACACAGTACCCAAGTAATCATACTCAGTTTGAGCAAAACTGGTATCAGGACACCCATGTTAACTATACAGATCACACACAACTCTACATTACACTTTTATCAATTTCAGCTTTCAGGAAAATGTGCTTTTTCTGTCTTTGTGCTAATTTCAGCCTTTTCAGCTACATTTTAAAGCTATTTTAAGCCCTTTTTTTTTTTTACAAAGACAGCTGTCAATGAGGCAAATGGATCAGCAGTGCTTTTTTAGATTTTTCAAAACAAATTGCATACTTTTCTTTTCTTGTTTTTTTAAATAGTAATTCTCCCATCTGTTAATTTTTACATTTCATCAACTTTTAGCTTCTTTTGAGTAATTTTAGATACTTTTTTGCCTATTTTTAAATAATTTTTGCCATGTTTCTACTGATTTTTAACTTTTGTTGTCTTATTTCCACCAATAGTCAATTGTACAAATTTAACTTGCATTAACAGTTCAGCTATAAAACTTTTTCAGTTTCTTCAGCAGCTCTCAACAAAAACATTTCAGCATTTAACAGTCACGCTGCATTTTTGCGGGAAATGTCATTTCTCTAGTTTTTTATGTTTTCGTCATGCCAAGCACTTTGAATTGAAATGGACAGAAACGTGATTTAAAAAGCTCAAGTCCCAAAAAATAAAAACCTGTAAAAACAATTCAGAGACAACGAAGGAATTTTAAATGGCTGTAAGAAAGTCCAGCTCATTTTGTGCAAAAATCTCCTATCAAAGCTCCTTTTTAAAATAAAGACAGCCATCAGAGCAAGTCGATCAGCAGAGGGCGCCAACGTAGACTTTTTTTTACCTCAAAAAGAAGAAAATCAGTCGAACATGAACCATGTTTCCTGACTCATTAGTTTTGCAGTGTGCTTTTGAGTGTCCTCACTTTGGACCTGACCCTAATTTTATTTCACGCTAACCCTCCCATTCCTGACTGTGCAGCGGATTTTTCCCACTAAATCATCAAACTGTCATTTCCCCAAGTTTCTTCCTGACTTGAATAAAAAAAAACAAAGGTTTTTGAGTTTAATTTGAAGAAAATGGAGCAAATTACCCTTCAGACTTAATTAATCCATGTAAAGAGCTGTTTTCTGATCTACTAACCTCTGACACACACTTATAATTGTGTTTTTCACCTCCACCTCTGAGTTTGTCCAACCTCCTCACCCGTCTCGTTGACAGATTTTTCCTCTCCTACAGTTCTGGGAACCACAAGTCACCGAATGTCTGCCCACAGTTTTCATCTCAGGCAAAACAGAATCGCACCGGGAGGAAAAATTATTTTCCTACTAGCCTTAGAGTTCTGTCAAAACAGAGTATCTGATGTCGATGGATAGCAGTTTTACATACTGTTAGAAAAGGTTTATGGGGTTTATTTTGCATGACATGTTCCACTCTCTCACACAGCAGGAAGGAAACACTTCTGAGGCTTTCAGCTCTTGGTTTGAAGTCAGTGGATTCAAACATTTTTTTGCCTGAATGTTGTCTGATTTTGCCACATTTCTTTCTATTTGCACTGGCTCTCGGATGGAAGTCTCTCTGTGGGAATGAATGTTTTCATAGGCAACAACAATGTTTGGCCAATACCCAGATCAGATATATTGTGCCATGTTAAAACCACAGACGCCCACAGGGGAATTGTGTAGTCTTCAAATGCTTAAATATATTTTTGTGAACTCTGTAAATTGGTGAAAACAAGCTCAAAATATGCAGGACGCCACAAAATGTCTCCTCAAATCTGTTTCTGGTTCGTCCCCTATCAAAGTAGGTATCATAAAGGAGAAGAAATGTGTAAAATGGACGTAACATTAGTACAAAGTTTAATCTAACTTTGCCTGTTTCATGCACTTCAATGGGTGGAAATAACTCCACGCAGCAGAGAACAGATGGCTTCATTTAAACTGCACACTGAGGTGCAGAAAAAGGTTACATTTTAGTTTCTCAGTTCCAGCAATGGATCACAGTTTTACCCCGAAGGCCAGACTGTGCAATGCTCAACTTCATTTATTTGTTCATTTTTTCTGGAAACAAAACAAAACAAAACAAAAAAACAAAAAACAAAAAACAAAGCTGATTTTTACATTTAGGTTTGCATAACTTGAATTTGGTGTGGTAGTATCTGAAACTGATCCCCAACACATCCTCTGAAAGCTAATATATTATATAAAATGCTAGTTTTATAGTTAATGTAAGTGCAAATGGCAACGAACTCTTGTAGGGAAGTAGCACAGAGGAGGCCGTCTGGTGCAATCGGTGGTAAAGACCCATGGTGTCCCATAGGACATGGCAAACCCCTGGGTCAGTTTGCCAAGTGCTAATATGCTACAGTGAGAGGACAGAGGGAGGAAATGTTGATTTATCCCCCAACATATGTGACTATGAACACTCTGAGAGAAAGACGTTCTAAATGCTGTAATCACTGATCTGCTGACTCATTGATCTGCTGACTCACTGATCTGCTGACTCACTGATCTGCTGACTCACTGATCTGCTGAGTCTCTGATCTGCTGAGTCTCTGATCTGCTGACTCACTGATCTGCTGACTCACTGATCTGCTGTCTCACTGATCTGCTGACTCACTGATCTGCTGACTCACTGATCTGCTGTCTCACTGATCTGCTGAGTCACTGATCTGCTGTCTCACTGATCTGCTGTCTCACTGATCTGCTGAGTCACTGATCTGCTGTCTCACTGATCTGCTAACTCACTGATTTGCTGACTCACTGATCTGCTGACTCACTGATCTGCTGTCTCACTGATCTGCTGACTCACTGATCTGCTGACTCACTGATCTGCCGACTCACCGATCTGCTGTCTCACGTCTTTTTGAAGTACAAACAAGGCTAAACGATGCAGTGTGAAACACGGCTTTTTCAAAATAGAGTTTGTGTAAAACAGTTTGAGAGTTGAGTTGTTTTAAGCTTTTGGTTTCAAGCCTTGATTGGACTAGCCTTTAGCTCATCAATCCAGTCTGAATGAAAGGAGATAAAGGAGGTGGGGCGGCTGTGGTGGAGTGGTTAGGGGAGTCATCCTGTATCCAGTAGGCTTTCAGGTTTGACACCCCCCCCCCCCCCCCATTCGAGCCGTCTCAGTTGTTGTGTCCTTGGGCAAGACATTTCATCCACCTTGGCCACTGATGGTGGTCAGAGGGTCCGAAGCTGGACAGCAATCAGTGTGCCCCAAGGCAGCTGTGGCTACAATGTAGCTTACTATCATCAGTGTGTGAATGGGCGAATGACTGAAGTGTAAAGAGCTTTGGGCACTATAGACGTTCAAGTTTACCATAATAACAGGCTACACTTTAAAAAATCTGAAATATCCCTTTAAGAAAAAAAATTGTATAGGTCTTCTGGACGGGTTCTTCTCTAATGAAACGTTTCGTCTCTC
>NW_013952725.1:230739-232417 GCF_001266775.1 Austrofundulus limnaeus | reverse complement strand
ACAGCATATACAACATTGCTCTGTTTGTGCCGGGGCACCGGATCTTTGGGGTGAACCAGCCTTTGCCGTAATGTGTTTTGTGGTTTGAAAGCTACTGGGACATCATGTTTGGAAAATAAACGTCTCAGTTTCTCCGAAACACCCACTCCAAAAAGCCTGAGGCAGTGCTTAAAAGCCTGAATTTTGCCTGAAACTCTCAGACTGAAGAAGTCTCTTGGAGGAGAGACGAAACGTTTCATTAGAGAAGAAACCGTTCAGAAGACCTATACAATTTTTTTCTTTTTGATTTTTTTTTACCTGGATTACTGAGATGCATCAGGATATCCCTTTAAGCCATTTACTTGTTCTAATGCCTCATCTGTTAGACACACTATACTGTATTTTATCCACAATAGAGTAATATGTTCATATGAACAAACTAATGACAAATCATTAATATATTTGGCTTTTGATAGTTTCTAAAAATAAAATGAAGCTCATCTGGAGCAGACTGGAGATTTCCAGCATCACATGATTAATGCTTTTCCTACTTAATCACACAGGACATCAGAAATACTCAGAGTGGGTACAAGAAACTTTCCAGATGACCAGTAATTGGTGCAATTCAGCTGCTGGGAACAGGCAGATATTTAAAAATTACCAAGTGGTGATTATATGTTGGTCTGAGAGAGAGAGAGAGAGAGAGAGAGAGAGAGAGAGAGAGAGAGAGAGTTTTTGAATTTATTACAGTTTCAGTCTGAAGATGCTCTTCACAGACCATTTCCTTACGCTGCTTTGTAAACGGACAGAAACGAGGGTCTTTGCAAAGCTTTGGGTGGGGTCACAGAGATCATAAAAAGACCGGGGTGGGTGGTGGGGGGGCGGGGATTCTTTAACTGCAGTCTCGAGAATAATAATCTGTCACAAAACACTATTTACAGTAAAATTACAACCCTGCGTTTTGCTCCTGTGCAGATTGTTCAGCAGCACAAACAATTATAAGAAATACAAGAAATATTTAGATCAGAGACTTTAAAACAAATCTAATAGTTTATGTTATGATGTAAATCAAATTTCCTGGTTTTACTTTTCTGTACTTTTCTTCCCCAGTCTAACCTTTTCTGTGTACTTTGTGTTGTAACCTGTTTTCAATTTCTCTGGTTTTGGTTTCTAAAACAATTTTCAGTAAAGTCATTCAGGTAGATTTCACCCTTTAATCATTTAAAAACTACACATATTTCTTCAGCTTTTTATCTTGCAAGAAATATGTTTAATTTTCAAAAATCTTATGAGAAATTACCTTAAATCTCCTGTAAGGAAATGATTTTTAATAACATCAATACAGTGAGTCTGTTTTTTTCATATAAAACAGAAGAATTTAGTGGGAATCTGGGAAAAGGCTACAGCTTCTGTTGAGCCAAATATTTGACTTCCTATGACAGAATCATGGCTTGCTTTTGTTGTAAAATAGTTGCTTTATTCTCAAACAGATTTATAAAGAAAACAAATTTATTTAGAAATTGAGTTTTGAGCTGAAGCAGAACTCTGTTTTTAAGAAATTCTTAAAAGAAATGAAGCGAATGAAAACAGCCCTCCTTGATTGCTGTTAGAGCGTAGAGCACACATGTCAAACAGGAAAATAGAAAAATACTGATACACAGACACACACACACACACACACACACACACACACACACAC
>NW_013952725.1:218205-229269 GCF_001266775.1 Austrofundulus limnaeus | reverse complement strand
TTCCCATTACATTTCCCTTTTTTCTTCTCTTTCTTGTTCTGAAGGCAAAAGGGGGTCCAACCCGTTACTAGCGTGGTGTACCTAATAAAGTGGCCGGTGAGTGTGTATATATATATATATATATTTGCTACTGTTGATTCTGAACAGCACTGTATCATGCAGTTCTCACTGTGGTTGAATGTTCTTCTCATTGCATAAATATAAAGTGTATTTAATAAGATTTGATGTACATGATGCATGGTGTGCTCTTCATACTGAATTTTAAAAAATGTGAACCTTTTTAAGGAATAATTGGTAATACTGTGTATACTGTATTAACCCTTACTCACAGTATTGCAACACTGAAATATATCATATTGTGACCCCTGTGCTGTGATATGTATCATATCACCAAGTTCTTTTCAATACTCAGCCCTAATAGGCAAAACTTTAATGAAATAGTTTTACGGTTTCCGTATTTAGTGCAGTAATGTCAGGACAGCTGGCCAACCTTCAAGCCAAGTTTGACATTTTCAGTAATCTTTGATTTTGCTGTGGAAAAAGCAACAGAGGATATAATTATCTTTTTCTTTATTCTCTTCTTATTTTAACATCAAACAGTTGAATTTTTACAGGGTTATTTTTAACTAATTTGCTGGATTGTGCTAAAATGCATTGCTACGAAAAATTAAACCAAACAGTTGTTGTTTTGGAGTAGGGCATAAGATATTTGCTAATGATGTATCCTTCTTTATGTAATGTCTTTTCTTTATCCATTAGGTCATGAATGCTCTAAATGCTATATTTCATATCATTTGGAAAAAGGTAATTTGTGTTTCTGTAAAAGAATAATTTCTTGAAGAACATTTCTTCAACATGTATTGACAGAAATTGGCCCTTTGACATGGACCAAGCTTTCAATTCTGACTCAGAGGTTGTAACGAGGAACGACTCTCAGCTACTACCACACAAGATTTTAGCTCTAAATCTGTAAAAGTGACTGAGTTGGAGCAACTTTTCTGCAGACTAATACTGATTAAAATGTGTGTTGAAGTTGATCACAGATGTGCAGCCAGTAAGTACTTTAAAGGGGCAATATCATGTAAAATCAACTTTTTTGAGTTTTATATCATGTTATAATGTTATACTCTCATAAAAAACATGCCCAATGCCCTTTGACTCATTCATGCATGTTTGAGAAATCCTGCAGAGTTTTTAGGAAGCCATGCTGAGGAGCAAAACAACAGGTGGGGACCAGAAACACCTTTTGGTACCAGAAACACCCCTGGGACGTGTCTTTAAGCTGAGTTTCCTCATGGTAGAGCCCCCCCCCCCCCCCCACACACACACACACCGAAATGGGCGGGACAGAAGCGAATGTGTTTCTTAAAGAGACAGAGGCCAATTTCAAGGCATTTAGGAGGAAGTGATGAGAAGATAAGTTTATTTTCTATTTAAACATAAAAACAATATTTTAATAACAGCTAAAGGTGACATAGATACTTTATTATGGTA
Organism: Austrofundulus limnaeus; assembly: GCF_001266775.1. NCBI lineage: Eukaryota > Metazoa > Chordata > Actinopteri > Cyprinodontiformes > Rivulidae > Austrofundulus > Austrofundulus limnaeus. Next base: position 227,775 of record NW_013952725.1, on the reverse strand, counting down.
TAGTATTTATATATATGCCTGAGAAACACATAATATTTAAAAACTAACCCTTTAAAAACTATTTGTCATGTGATATTTTGCTAACACAACAAAGAAACAGACACAAATGCCCATTTTTCATGGTGGAGGGTGATGAAATAAAAAACGAAATTAAACTCATCAGTTTTATTAACTTCTTCTGGAGGCCTTAATTACTGACAGCTTTAAATGTCTCTAGTATTTACAAGCTCAACCACCCAAGCTGCTTCAGCTCATTAACTCGTTTTTTTGTTTGTTTTTCCTCTGCAAAGAGATAATTAGCTGAAATAGGAAAGAACTGCTCAAGATTACCGGATAATTAAAGATTCTCACACAGACCACAATTAGATTTAATGTAAAAAAAACTGCTAAGAAGCTAAAAATCCAACAACCATGTGAAGCTCGTTATCTCAAGCTTGTTTATTTGGCTAAAACCACTTCATGTCTGGTTTCCGACTTCTTACAGCAGCAGAAAAATGTTCGGAAGAAGAGATGTTTTGGCTTCTTTAATCCAACAAAAAGCTGAAGAAAAGGGGAACATTTTTGAAATATGCTGTTACTGAGATTGGAGAATTCTCGCTAAAACCAAAATTCTCCTGGGATTTTAATCCTATTTTCTCTTGTTTGTGTAGAACTTGAAGCCTTGCTGAGGTTTAAAACTTAATCCTTTTTTTCCTCACTGAAAAAAAAAAAAAAAAAAGAAATGGAACATTTCTGCAGCAGAGCGAGTCTCTAAAAAGTCCTGAAACGTGGAGGCATTCCATGAACCGGTGCTAAATCCTGTCAAGATGCGGCACAGTGCATTTATTTTAACAAGCTAAAGCCCAGAGTTATTCTTCCCAGGTGAATCTTCTGGATTTTTTCTTTTCGTTTTCCTCCGTGCATGTCAGATATCATCTGTCGACAGAGAGGTCCCAGCTGCAAACTGTGCTGTCTGACGAAACATTTGCTCTTTGTTTACATGTTCCTCTCAGTCAGCTCACGTCTCAACCAGTTCCTTCAGAGGTTTTTTTTTTCTTCATTTTTTGTTTCACAAGAATTCAAACAAACAAAAAGAGGGAGAAAAGGGGAACAATTCCAGTCTCTGCATTACAGTTCAAACACTTTGTATTAAAGAGAAATCTGCTGCCCATTGGGTGACAGATGACCTACCTTTGACTGCTGCTGCTGCTGCTGCTGCTGCAGAGGGAGAGTTCAGGACAGACGCTTTACAGCAGCTCTGGTGAAACTTTGGCTTTTATCTGCAGCTGGGTGGAGCAGAACGAGCTGAGAGAAGGAGAATCACCAAGATCTGGACATGTGAGAGACGGGGAAAACAAGATTTTTTTGGTGAGGGGAGAAAACCACCATTGGAAGCGGGCGTTTGCAACATTTTGGAGGCTGTGCAGAGAGAGAGAGAGAGAAAAAAAAGAAGAGAGGAAACCCAAACAGCTGCGTGACTATATATCAGGCAGGAGGAAGGTTCCCGTTTGACTTGGAGCTCTCTGTGCATTCTTCACATGCAGAGAGATTTAAAGGCAGACGCTGACTCTGGTTAGCCAGTGTTTGCTGAGGTCAAACCCTAGCTGAGAGGGAAGGTTCCTGTGGCGGTTCCAGCTCGTAAAACCAGTCCACCGCAGAGTCCAACAGGAAGCAGGTCAGGTCCTTGCAGTCGCACGGACCTGGGCACCTTGCAGTCCCAGTGTCGACCATGAACTCCTCTGTAGACCAAAGAATTAGAGTCAAATCTGTCCAACAGCTGAATGTTGGACCAAACTTGGACATGATGCAACCAGTGGTGGATCTAGGATTTTTCTGAGTAAGGGGCCATCAAGCGGCCACAAAATTCATAGAGGGGCCAAGTATTTGTTCAGCAACCTTGCACACAAATTGCTGTTTTCTGGTATTGCGTATATATTTTACCAGTCACACGTTTAAACACTTGTAATGCAATTTTAAAACAGCTTGCACAGTAAGTTCTCCTTATAAATTTCACATGAATTTTTCCACTACATAAATAAAATACTCTCAAACAAACAGCATGTGAGAGAATCCAGCCATCATTTGTGAGTTAAAATACATTTTCTGCAGGATTGTCCAAATTTTAAGAAAAGAAAAAAAAACCTCCTGTCACCTTGATTCATGCTGGACTGTTCTATTTGGCTCATTAGTGCCCCTAGTGTTTGGACATGGAAGTGCACCCAGTATATCATTATTCTTGGGCAATGGACAGATGAGTGACAGGACAGGGGCACTTCAGGGGGCCAATCAAATTTCAGCAGGGGCCAAATCCCCTGTGGTCCCACCCCTAGAACCGCCCCTGGATGCAGCAGAGCAATGGGCCTCATGCAAGAACCGTTCGTACGCACAGATTTGTTCTTAAGTTGTGCGTACGAGTGATTTAGGAGAATTTGTGGCATTCACCAATGTTTTCGTATTCTAAGAATTTTTTCAGATACGAACAAAATTTACGAGTGGTCCAGACCTGTCGTACATTTTACGAGCAGTCAGTCTGCTGTTATCCAGACGGGTTTTCTTCATTAATAACTTTATATTTCGTTAGTTTGAAGATATTTTGAGTTGAAAATAAATCATACTCCATAATTATGTTGACAATAGGCTATTCTGCTTGAATTAAAGTTATAATTTTAAATGTAATAATTTAGACTAACAATATAAATTGTCCGTCCGTCCATTTTCTGCCGCTTATCCGGGATTGGGTCGCGGGGGCAGCAGCAGAGAGACCCCGCTCTCCCCAGCGACACTTTCCAGCTCGTCCTGGGGGACACCGAGACATTCCCAGACCAGAGGGGATACATAATCCCTCCAGCGAGTCCTGGATTTTCTCCAAAGTGCCAGACTTATTTTGAAAACATTTTAAAATGCTTATTTCAGAACCGCAACTGAGACCACGGTCTTTACGGTGCGCAGCGCTGCCGCTTCTGAATAAATGAAAATGATTTAACACAGTTGTTTATACTTTTAGTAGCTCTTTTTATCCCACAGCTGACCTGCTAAAAATGACAGATTTTCTTTTCTGGATCTCTGACAGATGGACTTCAATCTCTGAACTCGTAAAGTTTTTATTTTTAATTTTCGCTGTCATTTTCATGAATGAACACTTGTATCTGAGGCAGGAAACATAGCCTTATATGGTGTTTTTGGGGTGGTAATTATGCTAATCTCCTCTCGCGTGCACGAGCAGCTGGATACGAACAGGTGTAATTTACGCAGCTCATTTACACACTTTTCCTGAAGATAGAAGCGTTTGTTGAATCTGACGTGACATGTTCGTACGAACCCTTTGTACGAACAAAAGTAAGAGAAATTTAGGATAAAAATACGAACATGTTCCTGCATGAGGCCCATTGATCCCAAACACAGCAAAAGGTTCAGGGTTATATGTTCTCCTGTACATGTTCTCTTCAAATTTCTTTTAAAATAAATTAAATAAATACTGAATTACAGTGCAGGCATTGTACCACATAGGTATACATACACATATATAGGGATGAGTGTACCAGGTGGGTCCATGGTTCTGGGGAACATAGGACCTTGGTGACCAAAAAACCCCACAGCAGCTAATCTACAACGGACTGACTCAGAAAGAAAAGAATCAAGAGGTCACAGTTGTCAAAGTCCAAAGAGCTGAGCAGGAACCTGAGTGACCTGAAGCAATGTTGGTAATAAGTCTGGAACAAATCCTGCATGTCCTGCAATGATCTGATGATGTCACAGAGAGCCACTCAGAGTTATCACAGCTAGAAGTGCTTAAATCTCTTTCTGCACTTTGCTCAAACGGTATAAAACTTTAGATGTTCTTTAGAAATTATTTATAATGTTTACTGAGGTATAAGGCCTTAAAAATATATAAACTGTGTTTAGCATCACACATAAATAAATAAATGAATAAATCCCAGTGCTGTCGCATTAAAAGGGGTTTCAGTGAAACAATATATATATATATATATATATATATATATATATATATATATGATGAAATGGCTCCAATCTCTACAATCAGTTTGTATTTAAAACACCAAAGACACTATTCTTTTAACTGTCAAGGCCAAGTCAGAGGATGGCAAAAAGCAGGTTTATATTTAATAAATGATTCCTTTCACTTTAGATTGTGGTGCTATTTTAGGGTCTCCGGCATGCTCTCATGCAGGCCTTGCTTTGAAAGAAAACACTTTGGGTTCTCTGCAGACTGATTTTCACGGGGAGCATGCTTTTAGTTGGTCTCACTCAGCAAATCTGTGCTTGTTAAAGTAATTCCAAATGCAAATAGTCCTGACTTAACCAAGTCTTCAGCTCACACACACCTCTGTAACTACTTTATTTTGTCATCCTAACAGCTGGAGCTATTCATGGTTTTTTTTTCTTTTCCAGCAGAGAGTAAACTGCTTGGAAAAATGGACCTCATGCAGAATTCCTCCTCCTGATAGTTTTATTTAAAGCACCACTTGTAGATCTGGACCTCTTTACTCCATGTTTCTGCTCTTCCAGTCAGTTTCTTTATAGACGGACCGAGCCGCAGAGTGAAAACCAATAAAATGGTCTAGTAGAAAAGTTCTGAACAATTATTTAAGGTTCTACTCAAATAAGTCCAACAATTTTACTAATCTGACACCATGGAAATTAAAACCAGGTTAGTTTCAGGGACAAAAGCTCCTGGTTTCTTTAGCTAATCTAATTGTTTACATTTAGGATAAGATTTGAATCTTTGGGAGTGGGGTTCTGTGGAAAAAACCAACATCTTACCTGTTGGAAATGGTGTTTGATTAACCTTAGTTTGTAGGAAACTAGTTTAATGCTGCTGTTTATTTAACTTATAGGTTGGAACTAGGATCTGAGAATACTGTCAGACCCACTTTATTGTGTTCTAGCTGCAAGTCTGAAAACTAGCAGGGTTATGTGCTTGGGGATGGGACTGGCTACAGGCATCAGTACAGTTTGTTTATTGCAGCATTGTATGATCAGTTACTGAGATACAAACTGACGGAAAGGAAAATAAGTTTTTATGTTTCAACCTAAATTATATCATCTTTGATGACTGTTTCAAGGAAAACATTGAAGAAATGTTAAGCCATTTACTGTAACATTGCAAAATAAAAAAACTGCAAAAAAACAAAGAAAGAAGGATGGAAGATAAAACTAGATACTGCATAGTGTTATAACCCCGCATGTACGGAAAGCACCACTGCACCATAACTCACGTGGAGGGTTTCATCAGATCTAAACAACAAATAAATCTGAAACCAATGTTGAATATAGTTTTTGAGTTATAAGAATTTTTGTATGTCCAGACACCCATTTTCAGGTGAAGCCCCATCTTCAAATATGGGGTGTATCTGAAAACCATCGGATGGCTCAGTGTAGGTCAGACTCATCTACAGTCCTGCCAAATTTCATGTTGACCGGTGCAGCCGTTTCTGTGACACGGTTGACCAAAATCACTGAAAAAAAATTAATTGTATAAAAACAATATGACCTCCGCTTCGCTTATGGGGTCATAGTAACACAAAAAGACAAGTGTGGGCCAGATCTGGTGTGAAAGTGCCGCTGCTGTGGGCCAGGACTGGCAGTGATGGCACTGTTTTTACGATGCCGCACACAACTGGCTCTGTTGTGGTTTGATTTATGTGGTGCTGGCCTCATGGTCCACCTCTGGCAAACCATGTTTTTTAATTTTTTTTTTTTAGTTTTTAGGTAAGAAATTATAAATAGTGGCTAAAAATAATCCTAATATTAAAAACTAAATAATTTCCTTCTTATTATTGCTGAAACATACAAGTTGTGCATCTTTTATGTTGACCTGCTGTTAAGATTTCGGCCCAGTTCTCCACAGATGCTGTTCCTGCCTGTAGTTACATGATGTCATTACATGAAATGCTGCAAAGCAAATATCACTTACAGCTGTGGGGCAAGAAGCCTGACTGTGATCATGTTCCCAGTCTAAACATACATATGGTGCGCAGAGTACATCAGTCAGCGCCGTCTGCAGGACTTCCTCGCAGCAGAAACAAGCGAAGCTTCTGATTCCTTGTTGGAACTGGCCGCTCTCTGCAGTGATGAGCTGTTTTTCTCTCATGACCACTCCTGAATTTTTCTGTCTGGCTGTTAATCCGCTCGGCTCAGCGCTCGTGCTGACTTGCACCGCTTCCCCTCAGAGTTTTCGAAGGCCAGTTTGGGAGCTTGGCAGCATAACGTTGAAGGGGAGCGAGCAACCGGATACAAGAGGTTCTGAAGTTGACAGATTGTCTTCATCCCCTTCATTAAAGCCAGCAGGGTGCGTGAAAGGCAGCAGATGTGGCTCATGTTTTACTTTTTGGACCTTTAAGCTTCATGTGTTCACTAACTGGAACAGAAAATGTACATATTGTATTATGGCTTCTTTCATATGTCAGTGTTTTTCTTTAAATCAACAAAAAATTAATGTATCACAACTGTGGATCCCAAACAAACAAACAAACAAACAAACAAACAAACAAACAAACAAACAAACAAACAAACAAACAAACAAACACATTTCATGTCTAAATCTACTGATTTGCTATTTTTTCTGTTACAGTGTGCAATAATTAAAGGCTTAGTGATCTTAAAAGGGATGCATATCATCTGAGCTGTGTGAAGCTGACACCCCACCCACACAAAAAATTAAAACTAGTAAGCGGATTGGTTAGTGCTTCGTTTGTGCAGGTTTGTGCAGTTAAAATGAGCGTTTGTGCTGTTATAGTTTTTGAGATATTAAGCATTATGTCTTTAGGTCTTTAAGACGTTRTAAYCMCCCCCAGCAAGCTCCGAAATKAACCAAAGTAGTCTACATTATTAGTGCTTCGTTTGTGCATGTTTGTGCAGTTCAAATTAGCGTTTGTGCTGTAATACTTTTAGAGATATTACTAGTTTTTAGTGTAAGGCGATGACGTCATCGTCCCCGCAGCAACTTCCGGAATGGTGACGTCATCGTGCCAATTTTTAACTTCAAATATCTAGAAAACTAAAGCTGCACAAACGACAGTTTTTACAGCACAAACCTGCACAAACAGAGCACTAACGAACTAGCCCACTTTGGTTTACTTTTGAAGCGATATGGGGTGATGGTGAACTGTAGATGACCAAATATATAATATTTAATATCTCGGAAACCAAAATTGCACAAACGACCATTTTAACGGCACAAACCTGCACAAACGGAGCACTAACCATTCTGACTATTTGATGAATTTTTTGACGTGGGTGGGGTGTCAGCTTCACACAGCTTATCATCTGCCACCTTTCAGGCCAGAGCTTCAAACTAAAATTATGTTGAAAAATATGAAGTTACAGGTGTTTTGGTCAAATCTTGTAATCCTATGGAGTAGTGCTGTAGTCAAGACCACCTAACCCAAGCAGTGGCGCCTGAAGAAATTTTTTTCAGGGGGGGCCATGGGGGGTGGCACTGAAAACCAGGGGTGGCACACCAAAACTAATAACCATAACAGAAATTTTATGATGTGGTTGTGAAAATGACAATTTGAAAACTATGGGAATATAAAGCTATGGGTTTGCCAACAGATGTTTAATTTGTAATTTCAAGGATAATATTAATGATTTTGTGACACTCAGAGACAAAAAAACAAGAACCCAAACTATCTGTACTTCCACAACTGGGACAGCTGTGGCAGAGTGGTTAGGGGAGTCGTCCTGGAACCGGAAGGTCACCGGTTCAATTCCCTGTTCCAGCTGTCACAGTTGTTGTGTCCTTGGGCAAGACACTTCACCCCAATGCCTCTGATGTGTGTCCCATCAGTGTATGAATGTGATTGGCACTGATTAGTCTCCATAGATGATTGTACGTACATGTTAGCTTTGTAGAGAGACCTAATGGGTAAATGAGGACACAGACTGTAGTGTGAAGAGCTTTAAGTGTCCTGGTTGGGTTGAAAGACACTTTACAAGTACAGTCCATTTTCTAACTTTGTTCTGTATTTTTTTACACATGGAGTATCATAACTTGTCCTTACATTGTTACATATTTCAGTAGCATCAGAAGTATTTGTAATGTTCGGGGGACCCACTGGCGGGGGGGCTGGGGGTCCTCCCCCAGAAAATTTTGAAAGAAGTAAATGCCATTTCCTGCATTCTGGCATAGTTTAACAAGTTGTTAAATAGACTTTTACCTACATAAGAAAACACTTCATGTGAATAAGTGTAATATATTTATTTGTTAAGCAATAGAAACAACACTGTGTGAACTAATATTTTATGACAAACGTGGGGGTTCAAATGAATTAAATTTTAAATGTGATGGGAAACTTCCCTTAAAAATGATTGCTGTCATGTCTGTCATTTTATTTAAAAACGTCAAAATGTATATTTTAAAGAAACAAGCTACAAGGAACAAGCTTTTAAATTTTTAAAGCCATCATCTCTTCTATGTGTGTTAAAGGTTTTATTTGATTGTTGACGTTTACTTTTGTGAAGAAAAACTATAAATATAAAAACCCAAAACTGGAAATAAAGACAAAACAAGAACAAAGACAAACTACATCTACAGTAGTGTTATCCCAAACTATTAAGTTATTTGCTTTTTTATGCCATATTAGTTGTAATAAATATGATTTTGGTCTGTGAGAGAAAACTGGAGTACCTGGAGAAAACCCACTCCTGCACAGGGAGAACATGTATACACAGAACAGAAAGTTGATCTAGCAATCTTCTTCCTTAAAGGCAACCTGTTACTCTACCAACTGTGCCACTGTACTGTCCCATTTTATATTTATTATATAATTATTTAAACTATTTATTTAATATTTGATTAAAATATATCTATGAATATAAACATCCTGAGAACCTCCGTCTTTGAGAACATTAGTTTTAGACTGGTTGTCCTTAAAATTTTAAATAAAATATAAAYTAATGTTTTTAAGTCTTAATTGTTTAAAAAAATAAATGTTTGTTTTATATTTATGAGGTTCTATTCCCAAATAGGCAGGGGAATTGAAAAAGGAGGAGGAGGAGTTCTTGGGGGCCTCTGTCTCAGGGTGGGTCTCGGGGAGCAGGGGAGCCTACTGGGGTCAGTGGGGGAGCTGGCCCCCTGTCGGAGCATTCTTGCTTCCTCAGTTTTTTCCTTCCCATCCCCCACCACAAACCTCCACCTTCTTCATTTTTCAACTGCACTCATGGGTTTTTGAGGCACAGATGTGTTACAGCGGCAACAATTTTACATCTGTTTGCTGTGGCCACCTGGGCTCCAGTTTTACTGTACACCTTAGACATTTACTCATAACCTCATAACCTCATAACATTTACACATAGGAACTTGGGAGTGGGCACTAATGCATGTAAGGGGCGGGATGGGACAGTCTCGCCACTGATGCTTGTGCCCACTCACATTATTTTCTTTTAGACATTTAGGGTTTTGGGTTAGAGTTGGGGTGGAGGGGAAACTGGCACTGTGCCAGCCTCTGCCCTGTCTTCTTCCCCATTTTAATTGCATTATAGAACATCACACATCAACAGTACATCTGAGGGTGGTGGTGTGTGTCAGGGTTCTTTTCACTCCCCAGTTCCCCGTTGGCCCTCTGGGGA
>NW_013952725.1:213467-216816 GCF_001266775.1 Austrofundulus limnaeus | reverse complement strand
TGTGTTTGGATATGTAGGTATGGGTATGTTTATGTGTAAATGTATAAATTTATACATGAATATGGGTATGGTTTTCAGCAAATCTATAATAATTGTATAGATATGCAAATTCTCAAGCCCCCCTCCTGCTGGCACCCCTGAACCCAAGACCAAGACCAGAGAGAAAAAAACAACAACTAATGTCCTAAAAGATGGAGTAATCTGTATACATGTAGCTAACCTAATAAAGCTAAAATTGACAAAATCTTTGTGTGAGGGCAGAAGAAAGAATTTTTCTACAGAGGCAGACTGTTAACGTAAGTGATGGTAAAAGTTGGACGCTCTAAGTAAATAAAGCAAATCCACTTTCCTTATTTCATCCGTCATTAAACAGAGACCGACAGAGGAGGAAACCAACCAAGTAGCTCTTGATGCTCATCAAGATCAGTTTTAATGAGCACCTGACCTCAAAATGCACGTGTCCAACTTGAGGCGTTGGACGTGTTTTTGACACTCAAATCGCGTTCGATGTGAACGCAGCATTTGATTTTGTTGGGGATACCTCTCAGCTACTACCAAACCAAAATTTAGCTCAATAGATGTAAAATGTACCCAAGTATAACATTTTTTCCTGATGCATCTCAGTAATCCATGTAGAAAAATCAAAAGGAAAATATAGGTCTTCCGGACAATTTCTTTTTGATGAATAGCAATAGCAATTTTTGTCCCTGCTAAGGTCAATTAGCTGTGGCAGCTGTATGGAACAGAGTTGACTACAAATGTTAACTAGTTGTTGTTTATCCAGTTATTGCTTTCTGAGAGTTTCATTGAAATCCATCCAGTGGTTCATGAGCTGTTTTGGTAACAACAACATTATTGCCTTTCTCCTGATAATGATGATGACAATGGTGGAAAGTGTTTCAGTAAAAGTACAAACATCAGAACTGTGCTTTCAATTATGTGACTTACTCTGAAACTCAAATATTATCACTAACGTCTCTCAGGAGGCGAGTCTGTTGGCGCAGAGCTGCTATGAAAGGCTTCTTGTGAAAACAGAGCACTGCTTTTGGAGAAGCAGTAGAGCACAGTTCACTCCTTTTTGTCACCCATGTGTTTTCTTTCAGTGATGTCAGACCAATTAGAGCACAAGGCAAAGCACACCAGCGCAACATGACATCACAGGAAAAGGGTCGTTAGCTGCCGACCCCGCTCTCTGACATTTCCTGTGGCGTCTGAACACAAAGGACAGAAAAACGGACCGGAGCTGCTGTTCATGTGTCAATGCGTGGACTGGAGGACAGGGAACAGCACAGATGGCGAATCCTGTTTGAGTACTTTTTTTTTCTAAAGTGTGACGCCATCATCTAGTCTCAGCAGACCTGAAAAAATGACAACAATTTTAGCCCAATCCTGTGTCAAAATTTTGTACCTGAATCTATAATTGTGTCTGAGAGAGATAAACATGATTTAGATTTTTATTTCTGTGACTGTACGACCCATGGGAAACGCAACATTAACAGCAGTCGTCATTTCATTCCTCGGCTTTAAAGCAGATCCTTTAATTTCACAGCTGACGCTGCTAAAAATGACTTTTTTTTTGTGGATCTCCGAGAGCAGGACTTCTATCTCTGAACTAGTTCTTCTTTTTTACTTTGCAATGTCACTTATGAATGAACACTTCCTGGTATGTGTGGCAGGAAACATACTGTATATCCTTATACTGAATGGTGTTTTTTGGGGTGGTGATGTACTGTAAATCACCTCTCCTCGTGCACTATGTGAGGTTCAGACAGGAACAGATCCAGGGCGCAGGCAGGTTTCAAAGTTATAACAAAAATTTATTTATAAATAACTAAAGGAGGGCTGCTGGCAGCAAACTTACAAGTATGGGGAGTCACAGGCACGAAGGGAACAGAGCACGAGGAACACATGGAACAATCAACAATGATCCGACACCAGACTGAGACAGGACAGGGTTTAAATACACAGCAAACTAATCAGGGAACAGAAAACACCTGGAGAGAAACACAAGGGTAATCAGCAGAGTGATGAAGGGCAGCTGGGCAAAGACACACTGGGGAACATAGAAAACACTAGGAAAACTAAGAAAATAAACACAGATCATGACACACGAGCACCTGGATATGCATTCATCAGTTTCCGCTGCTCATTTACAGACTTTTCCTGATGTTAGAAACATTTGATGAATCTGACGTGACATGTTTGTATGAACACTTCGTACGAACAAAAGTAAAAGAAATTTAGGATAAGAATACGAACATGTTCTTGCATGCGGTTCAATACTCCAGTTTTTGAACCGCATTTTTGTAAACAAAACTAGGGTTTTTTTACCCAGTCAGGCAATAAATCACCAAATTGCAACAAACTACAGATCATTTTGAAGCATTTAGATGGAGATCTTACAAGTAATTACATTGAAAAAAAAAATTAACTCACTGTGGCTCAATTTGCCAGCACAGGCCATATATAATTATTAGATTCCAACAGCTTCATGAAAATCCCTCCACTGATTAATGATATTATGCTAACAGTACATACTGATGGACAGTTATGCTAACAAAACAAAACAAAACAAAATGGAACAGTTCTTTTGGTTTTGGGCAATAATCTACTGGAATAGATGGTTACTGTATTAAGTACCAGAAAAATATCTGCAACTGGTAAGATATTAATAGTAATGTTGCAGTGTTAAGTGTCTGGATCTGCCTTTAGGTTAAAATATTAACATTTTAAGTTTTTTTCTTTAAAAGAAAATAAGTTGAAAGTATAACTTATTCAGTCATAAAGCTTTTCTTTCAAACTTGAACCAATATTTATTTTCTACTTTTTTTAGAAGAAGATGGTGTGAAACCAAACAAACGTGTGTTTAAACGAGTTCAACAGTAGCTCATCTGGTAGTTATAGAAAAAACACGAGCAGTGTTGATTTTGAACTGACGTTGCAATAAAAGGTCGTCTGTAAGGGATAAAATAAATACACCGTTAACACAGAACACAAGACGACCTCTTCGTTCCCACGCTCAAATTAGTTTCAATTGGCTCAAAATCAAAAACAATCTGAGCAAAGATTTGCTGAATAAATAAAGGTGAAAAATGTTGCTTTTTTACTTTGTCCTGTTGTGACAATAAGATTATAAGATTTCTTCTTACATTTTGAGATGTGAGGACTGTCACAGGTGTCAAACTGATCTACAGTAAGAACCATTTTCTAGTGTGATTATGATGTTTTCCTTCTTTAAAGGGGCAATACCATGTAAAATCAACTTTTTTGAGTTTTATATCATGTTATAATGTTATACTCTCATAAAAAACATGCCCAAAGCCTTGCTCTGACTCATTCATGCATGTTT
>NW_013952725.1:206667-211668 GCF_001266775.1 Austrofundulus limnaeus | reverse complement strand
GATCTAAAATGTAATAAAAAAAAAACAACATACAGACCCAATGTGACAAGTCTAGAGGAGACAACTTTTTATGCAAGCTATATAAAGATAATGTACAAATAAATAATGTAAAAAATGTACGTCTACCTTAGTGGGACTTCTGACTCTGAGAGAAGGCCAGGGTCTCATAGGCAGGCAGCATGAGGTGGTTGAGGTGTAAGCAGGTCTCCAGATGATCACCAGTCTTCGTGGATCTGTTGTTGGACTTGATGATTTTCATGTGAGGAAAGCAGACTCCAGAACTCTCCATCCATGCGACTTGTTGCTCTGGATTTGATCCCAATGTAATTTTGCAGGGTCAAAACCTAATTTTCAATCCAGAACAGTCCAGACTGAAACACGGACACGAATTTGGACACATCCATCCATCCTGGTGGACAACTGCACGTCTTTATAGCAGCCACAATCTCACTTTTATTTTTAAAATCATGGAAAAGCACATCTGCAATGCTTCTTTCATAACTTCGTCATTGCTGAAAGACGTGTGTTGAGGCAGGTACGGGGCTGCATTAGCATAGCGGTCTTAACTTAGGAGGGGAAATCCACCTCGTAGCGTCTGTGCATTCTTTTGAAAGAAATGCTGTTCCACGTTATCCTTTTTGGACAAGCCAAGACAGTGCTCAAATTATATGAGTCTTCTTCCCACTCCAGGTGAAAATAATAAGTTTTTATTTGCTTGTTAGCTGACTTTTGTTCATCATTTTTTTCCCGCCACGCTGCCATGTTTTAACACATGACCCTAATCTCGCAAGACCATGTTGGGAGTGCTGTTTCACAGCACCCAAAACTAGCGAGACTGGAGCGCGTTCAAGAATGCAATGTTAAACAAATGTTGCAAAGAGCGCGTTTAAGGCTGCAATGTTAAACGATGTTGCATCCTACAAGCTCCGTGATCCATTGCTCCATGAGCTACTGCTAACCAGCTAAAGATCTACTAAGATCCCGATCTACTGGTTGGCCTGGCCTGCTGTATAACAATACATTCTACATCATTAGCTTCACCTCTGGTCAGATCACATTCACATCAAGATAAATAAGAAAAAATCTGCTTGCTAGTGAAATGAGACATTTTCTTGTTTCTGTTGGTACATCCATAACTCACACAGCTTTCTGACATTTTTATACTGTATATTAACAATTTTTACTTAATCAGCCTTTGTTTGATATTTTTCCAATATTCACAGCAAATCTAAATCCAGACACTTGCTTGGTCTGATTATGGCCAATGCTGCGGCAGTAAATCACAGCATCCAACAACCGAGACAGCTTTTATACACACCTTCATGGAAAACAAACTGCAGGAGAGTGAACTGTGTGAACTGCACTGAACAGGATATTATTAGTTTGATTTTAACTTCATAGGTACTTTATTAGCACAAACCTTTAGAGGACGGACCTCATTTTCTTATTGACAATGAGTTGATGTTGTTCCAAAGTATTAAGTGACAGCTGTGTGACGTTCAAGTGATTACAGTGAAAGTATGAAACATTATAGGTTACAAAGAGCCAAACTCTTGTCTTTTACCAGTGAAACCTGACCATCAGGCATCCAGACAAATTAAAGGATCATTACACCATGATTGATGGGTTTCTTCGCGTCCAACAATCCACGTACGTCACGTCCTCCACAAGTGATTTACAGTGTACTTTAGACACTTTGAACCATGAATAACACTGAACCAGAGGTATTTTGGCTCCACGTTTTGAAGGAATCATTAGAAATTTTCGTCATGGATTTTCAGCCACATTTGTCAAGTGAGGAAGGGTGAAACAGAACAGAAATCCTAATTTTCACATTTGATCACGACAAAGAGCTGAAAGCCTTTCCACGAATGTGTCAAATGAAGCCACAAAGCCCTGTTTTACTTCTGTACTTGGCAAATTATTTGCATAAATATCTTCAGAACAGGCTCATTATGACTCCTCCCCAGGATTTTTGCTGATTACAGGTTTTAGGAGCCTGGACTTGGACACAACGCAGAGGCAAATCACTCACACCGGCTCCTGCTTGCACTGCTGCAGCACTCAACGCGGATGCACACATTTCCTGACAGTCAAGAAGAATGAGTTCATAAATGTCTATTTATGTGTGAGCATCCAGAATCAGCAAACCTAAGACTGCCAGACGGCGCAAACAATTCCCAGCATTCCTCCGAGCAGCAGAGTAAACCGACACTTGGGCTTGTTTCGCTCTGAAGGATAAGTGCTGGGATCACCTCTGAAAAAAGCAATGGTCTAAACTGAATCTCAGCACATTACATACCTTTTTATTTAATGGAATAAATTACCATCACGACCAGGCATTAAAGTCTGGTACTAATCTAGAAAGTTGGAAATTATTTTTAAATAAACACAGGAAAGATTGGTCAAAGATTGGAAGAGGAAAAACAAACCAATCTCCAAAAGACAAAGTTCAAACAATCTGAATTTAAATCAGGCCAATTTTACATCCCGAGGAAAAGAGGAAGTCCATGCAAAATTAAGACTCTCAGCTTCAGCCAGAGCTCTAAATCACTTATAAAATAAAGTGGATAGATCAGTTTTGACCACAAAAAATTAAATAACATTTATCACATTTTGTTGTAAGGGTGGACATCTGCACAAAGGCATACTTTAACCAAAAAGTAGACAAAACATTTTCTACAATTTCTTCACAAAAGTTAAAAGGGACAAATTCATGTTTTTTGGCTGTTAAACGTTTTGTTGCGTTCTTGGAGTGCAGAAAAATTGAATTTAGTGTCTTCATTTGCTGTGTAAATACCTTTATATTCTGCTTTGGTTATGTCCTCTCTTAGGTGTGCCCGGGGTGCGTCCAAAGCATTGCAGTTCTGCTTTATACGTATAAACCCCAGCTGAATGATTGAAATGGGAAAAAGAAAGGATTTAAAAGAACAATTTTCCCTCCTTCAGAACACCTAAGGAAATCTAAGTGTCATGCCACTCTTGCCATCCATCCATCCATCCATCTTCTGTACACGCTTCTTCCTTTTCAGGGTTGCGTGGGTCACTGGTGCCCATATCCAGCAGTCACAGTGCGAGGGGCGGGGTACACCCTGGACAGGTCGCAAGTCCATCACAGGGCCCACTCTTGCTTTGAAGAAAAAAAAAATTATTATTTTTTTTGCTTTACATTGATGACAACATTACATATTTTTGCTAAAGGTCTGGAGTAACTTTGTAAAGCATTACAAAACTGTAGGTTTTCTGTTATGGAAAAAGGAATTATACAGTAAATTGTTGAAAAAATGGTCAGCTGGGAAACACCAAATAAAGGTGTGCTAGAGGACAGAAATGAGGCAAAACAGCTTATATCCAAGCACAGCTTAAAGTTAACCCACTTTGACCAACAATAGTTGCTTTTTATTGCCAACGTTGGGTCTTGTAAAGCAGATGCATTACTTATAGCTGTATTTACACACTTGGGTACAAATCAAAAGACGACCGTTTTGACTGAAATCTGACTTCTGCCAGGGTACTACATACCAATTTATTCAATGAAGTTAAGACATTAACTTAGGTTTGGGAGCAGGCGGCACGGTGGCTCAGTTGGTAGAGCTGATGCCTCTCAGCAAGAAGGTCACCGGTTCAAATCATGTGGGTTCTCTCCAGGTACTCCGGCTTCCTCCCACAGACCAAAAACATGACTGTGAGGTTAATTGATAACTCTAAATTGTCCCTAGGTGTGAGTGAGAGAGTGAATGGTTGTTTGTCTCCTTTGTCTCTATGTGTGGCCCTGTTATGGACTTGCGACCTGTCCAGGGTGTACCCCGCCCCTCGCACTTTGACTGCTGGATATGGGCACCAGTGACCCACGCAACCCTGAAAAGGAAGAAGCATGTACAGAAAATGGATGGATGGGAGCAGGACCACGCCTCTCACCTGCAGCAATCAGTCATCGTCTATTTAAATTCGCCTCACCTGGCGTCTGCCCTTAGCTCGCTGTCTTGACACCCACCCTCCCCTTTCACCCCACTTAAGCCCCTCTGTAAGGCCTCATTCCGTCACCTTCTTCGCTCCCTTCATCCCTTCCTCATCCCTTCATCCCTTCACCCTTCCCTCATCCCTTCCTCCCTTCATCCCTCCCTCGTCCCTTCATCCCTTCATCCCTCCCTCATCCCTTCATCCCTCCATCCCTTCATCCCTCCCTCATCCCTTCATCCCTCCCTCATCCCTTTATCCCTTCATCCCTCATCTCTGCTTCTTTCTTTCTCCTCCATCCCTACCTCAAACTACCTCCTAATCCATTCCTTTTCAGGTTCCAGCTGGGGGGTCCAAAGCAGGCTCAGGAAAGCATCCTTCTTGGAGACTATGCCCCACTCTGAGTCTTCTCCTCAAGCCTCCTTCGATGTACCTCCCCAGATGCCTCATCATTCATCCCACTACCCTTCGACCCCTTCCTTCATCCCCACTACCCTTCGACCCCTTCCTTCATCCCCACTACCCTTCGACCCCTTCCTTCATCCCCACTACCCTTCGACCCCTTTCCTTCAATAAAAATTTTAAACTCTTACCATGGTGTGGTCCTTGCTAGTGAAGTGGTACATTGGGGAGTACCTGTGGCTGAGTGGTTAGAGCAGTTGTCCTCCAATGAGAGAGTTGGGGATTTGATTCCAACACTATTCACATTTCCAAGTGTCCCAGGGCAAGACACTTAACCAGTCACTGCCTCTTCACTGATGTGTCTCCCATCAGTGTATAAATGGGATTTAAAGCACAGACTAGTCTCCATATAGAGAAACATGGAGTGCTGTGTCAGTGGATAAATGAGGTATGGCACATACCCTTTGAGTGTTTTGATTTGGTTAATACAGCTTGAGTTGATATCTAGTCTAAGGGCTGATTTATGTTATATGACTACACTTCCCTGAATTCCTTTAGAGGATAAATGAGGGTTGGGCTTGTTTTGCATTTTTGGCTGGAATGTAGCTCAGATTCCACCCCCCCCCCCAAAAAAAAAAAAAA
>NW_013952725.1:197946-204607 GCF_001266775.1 Austrofundulus limnaeus | reverse complement strand
AATAAATAAATAAATAAATAAATAAATAAATAAGGAAATAAAATAAAGTCCACTTTTGGTCCGGATCAAACAAGTGGACCAAAGGATTCCTGGTGTGAATGTCCATTGTTGAGATATTTATGTGAAGCAACAGTAAGTGATGTCAAAGGGGAATGTCTGCATATGAACAGAGTGTTACTGAAATGCCTGACAATACAGATTGTAGAAAATAGTTTGGTGTTTTTTCTATTTATTTCGAGTGATCATCAGAGAGAGATGAAGAAGATTCGGAGTTTGAATAATATTGTTTCAATAAACAAAGACTGGGGAGTTTTCTTTCTTAAAGAGTTCCCCTTTGATGCCACTTCCTGTTTCACTTTTGCTGAACCAAATTCAAAAGAAAATCTACCAGTTATTTAACAAAAATAGTAAAAATTGTGTTTTACGCCAAGGTCCTTACAAAATGTTTTCTTTTACTTTTTGTATATGAAGAATATACATGTCACAGGCACATTAACACCTGGGAATTAGATGTCCCAGTGGGAAAAAAACCTTCAATAATTCAAGAATAACCAGGTACGTCACTAAGCCAACAAGGGTGTTAAATTTTCACTAATACTCAACTAGAAAAGAAAAACAGAGCTTCCCTTTAGTATGTAAAACCAGTTAAATAAACCAAATATTTGATAAACAAGTGTTTTTGACAGATATAATCAGCCCAGTCATGCTTTGGCTTTGTGTTATATGGCTGCTGGTAAAAAACATTTTACTGCTAAAGGTAAAAAAAATAGATTCATATAAATGCCAGCATAATCTGCCAGCAAAAGAAGATGATGAAGCTGCAGCTCCTGTGACTGGATAATGATCCTAAACGAACCTGGACTATGTCAACTGTGTCTGAAAGGATTGCCAGGTAAATGGGAAATGAAAAAAAAAAAACTCTCAGCTGCTACCATTAGTGTTTACGTAATTGTCAAAGAGAGTTAAGCTAAGAGCTCTGTAAGCAAAAATGTTCAGGTATTTTTAATGTTTTTTCTGTCTTGAACAAGTAAAAAATAAAACAAGAATTTATCCATGATAATAAAAATGGAGGAAATCTTTTACTCACTTCACAATAACTCTGGGGTTTTAATGCATTTTGCTCAGCTAGAATAAGCAGAGTTGTGAATGTAAAAAGGTTATTTTAAAGGTTATTTTAATCAAACAATGCCTAATTTGTTGCTTAAACTACATTCGTCTTGACCCACCTTGCATATTTGTTGACTGTCTCAAAGTTTTGGAACACCGAGTGTCATTCCAAAGCCCTGAAGTGGAGAAAATAAAAGCTTGTGAAAACAGTGACAGAATAATAAAGAGACTTAAGTCAGACCAGAAAAGGAAAGACAAATAATGCTGCTGCTGGTTTTTGAACTGGGCCTGCCCCTCTGAAGCAGCATGGCTCTGTCTGGACACAGTTTGTCCAACTCTTAGATTACCAGAAAACAGTTTTTTTCCTGCTTGGCCTTCAGAGGAGTCAGACGCTTTTGCTCTCTCCCCCGAACCTATCCCTCCTTCCCTGCTTCACAGCTTTTTCAGGCCTTTCTTCTACCTATCATCCGAAAACAAATGGAATTATGGATTTGGTCAACTGGTCTCTGAACACAATCGACACAATTTTTTCTACACTGAGATTGGAACGAGGGGTACATTGCTGTCCCAGTGGAATGGTTGCTACTGGTCGGGTCACTGGTTCTTGGGGCTGGAACTTGATCTGTTTGGCGCCGCTTTCCATTAAAGACGTGGAATATTTGTACATATTAAGATTCATGATAACTGGATTATTGCTGATCGGCTGTGGCGGAGTTCTGGCTTGTCAGAAAAATGAAAGCAATCCTGACAGCAGTCCGGGCCTGTGAGAAGCTGTCAGGAACCGTGGACGGAATCTCACATACTGGTAACGCACAGACTAAGATGTTGGGAGAAATAAGTCACAAACTGGATGTGATTCTGATAAGAATCACAGCTCAGCAGCGTGCCCGTGAGATGTAGGATTACCAGTAGCGTGCACAGACATTTTTGGGGGCAGGTGCTCAAATCGAAAAAGAGGGCACCTTGTCCGATACTGTCCTAATAATGTGACATTACAGCCACATCTTGTACATTGTGCATATTTATCTATTTTAAATCAGATTTTTTTTCTGTCTGATACAGATGTTTAATGTTCAACACTCTACAGGTTGGTTTGTGTAACAAACTGGCAACAACAGAACAAAAACCAGAAATGACAATTTTTGTAGTGTTTTGTAAAATAACTATAATCAAGTTTATTTTCACAAAATTACCAATGGCTTTTTTGTTCTATGGAGGATCTTCCTTCAGTCTCTCCATCATAGAGCTGTTTCCATGATCTGAATTCTAACAATTCAGCTTCATCTGTGTCTGACGGAGGATGGCAGGAAAACATAGAGCTGCTTCTCTGCTGTAGCTAAAACACCAACAATATGAAATATGTTTGGGTGAAACTGCTTGGTGACAAAGGTCAGTGCAATAAATTACAACATTTAAACTAAATTACTGTCAAAATGTAACACTGTAACACAGGGGGGTTGAATTCACAAGGGGGCGAAAGTTCCACACTTAGCCAGATCAAGAGCCAATTTCTGTTAGTATTTATTGAAACAAAAGCAAATTATTCTTATTATACTAATTTTATTTTCCAAATTATGGTTTATGTTCCATTTAGAACACAAAAAACCTGACAAAGAAGAGATTAAATTTAAAAAGAACCCAGTGTTAGCATTCATTATTCAATGTTTGACTTTAAAATGAAAAGAAAATACAGAAAAATAAAACTAAAGCTAATTCTCTTTCCACASTAAAATCAAAGAATACAGAAAATTGCAAATTTAATTTTCTTAATATCTGCCTCATTAGTCTTTAGACAACAGGAAGTGAAGTTTGACTTCAGCATCTGAGGTTTAGGGGGTAAAAAGTGTGACCAGATCCTGTAGACCATCACATTGTGTCATTTTAATATGGACACATTAGACATTCATTCCTCTCTGCTTTGGCTGTTATTACACAACGTTTTTAAATTTTTTTTAAATACATATTTTTATTGAATACATTTTAAAATTGATCAAAAATGCTTTGGTTGAAAAATATTTTATTTTTCTGTTTTGTTTTTTTATCATGATAAAAAAAAATAAAACCATAGTAGGTCAGATGATCTGTCTGTCCACAGACTGACAGGCAGCTTTCTGAACTGTAAGTATCTTGTGTGAATCTCACAGACAGTTGCTTCACGGTGTGTTTTCCTTCAGGAAAAAAAGTTTGGCAATTTTCTCTCAGAATCATCTTTCACTTTCATCACCTATTTTCCAGTTTTTATTTTGCTGTATTTTTGACATAGTTTCCATCACATTCTGCATAAATAAAATCCATTTTCTTTCATGTGTTTAGATATTTATTTTCAACACAGTGGTGGGGCGCAGAACACACTGCTGCGCGTTTGACTGGCAGCCGCTGCGTCTTTGCCTTATTATGTCTTTTTTCTTCTCTCCTCCTCCTTCTGCATAGAAKGCAGAGAGAGAAATAAGGAGGAATTATCTAATGGTTGTAAATTGCAGCTAATAAAAAAACGTCTGTCGATTGCTTCCCTTTATTGCTCCTGTCCGAGCGAGCAGCGCATTCACAGAGGGACAACGTACAGGAGAGCTGTGTGAAGCTGACACCCCACCCACGTGAAAAACTCCAGCAAATAGAAGCGTGCTGCGGGCACGCACGTGTGTGTGGTGAATGGAGGGTGTGAGGGCAATATCATTATTAATAATATTATTATTGTTGCCATTATAGTTGTATACACTTAATAAGAAGTGCAACCAAGGGCGACAGATGGAGAATAAAAAAAGCGGGTTCGACAGGGGCACTTGATGGTCTGGAGGAAAAGGGGCAGGTGCTCAAGCACCACCTGACGTCTATCTGTGCACGTCCCTGAGGATTACACCTAGGTGAAGTTTCAGATGGAAAGAGAGGCGAGGAGGTGATGAAATTCGGAACATTCAGCATTTTTCGCCATTACAGAGATGCAGTTACAGACTTTAAAGCAGCAAAAAATTCAAGGCTGCTTGTCCCAAAACAATTTTGTTTATCTTTTGGATCCCTGCAGCTGCTGTCCATGGACAGTCGGCAGTTATTAAAACTTCCTGGGATGGATATGTCAACAAAGGCTTGATTCCCCAGTTCCCTCTCCTCGTATCATTCGAGTGGGACCAGTCTGAAAGCCATGGTGGTGGTGACAGAGGACTGAACTCTGGTGAACTGAGCTTGGGTTGATGAGAACTGGTTTTGGACTCTGGAGGTCTTTGGTTCCAGCATGGAATATTAACCTGAAATGTCACCGGCTCTACTGCATCCCCCCCGTACCATGTGTTTGATCCCCAGCCCCCTCCCCTCCTTAGCTGTCTGCTCTTGTGAGTTGTTTTTTGTGCATATGATTCTGTGTTTGAGTAAATATAGGATCAGAGCAACTTTTTTAACTCATCTATCCCATTATGTGTTTTATTTTCCAAGCTGCAAAAAGTAGTGCGACCGTATTACCCAAGACCTTGCCATCCGTTCCCCCATGTTTGTTATGTGTCTTTCTTCGAACGGGTGTTCTTAACTGCAATTTTGTTCTGCATTGCATCTTTGAAGTTGTGTGTGAATGACAATAAAGCTGATTCAATGATTCAATAACTTTGAGTAGAGACATAAAGGAGCAACCGTGCTGACTGACAGAGGAGCTGAGATGGACACTTTGGGACATTTCCTACAGCTTTGTTCTGTGACTCTCCACCAAGTTTCATAAAACTTCAGCCTTTGTGTGCAATCTTGTCCATCCATCCATTTTCTTCTACTTTATCCAAAGTTGGGTTGCAGCAGCTTGAGCAGGGAAGCCCAGACCTCTCTTTCCCCAGCCACCTCTTCCAGTTCTACTGGGAGGACTCTAAGGTTTCCCAGGCCACCCGAGAGACGTAGTCTCTCCAACGTGTCCTGGGTCTTCCTCAGGGTGTCTTCCCAGTTGGACATGCCTGAAGCACCTCCCTAAGAAGGCATCCTTACTAGATGCTCATCACTTTATCGTGGTGGAGTCGTTTGTGTGCCTGAATGATCCTAGGAGCTATGCTGTCAGCGGCAATTTCAATTGCCCCTGGTAGGGTCTCCCATGGCAGATTGGTCCTGAGTGATAGGCCAGTCAATGAATGATTCAAAAGATTCTTATGGACAAAATAAATCAAGGAACTCAAGTGTCTCTTGCCCAGACGTGGGTTACTGGGGCCCCACCCTCGTCGGCAAGCACCTGGTGGCCGGGACCTGGCTGGGCTCAGCCCGAATGAGCTACAGGGTTTTGTCTTACTGTGGGCCCACCACCTGCAGGAGAGGCCATACGAGTCGGGTGCATGATGCCATGGGTAGTAGCCAAAGGCGGGGACCTTGGCGCTCTGACCCTGCCTTTTAAAACTGGTTCTTGCAATCTTGTTCACCTTGCTAAAAACTTAGATTTTTAACAGGACGTAGTCACGAGGACGAGTTTGATTTTTTACCAAGATTTTGTATTGATGACTGGAGATTCGGACCACTGTGTAAAGTCTTTTCAGGACATCCCAACGATTCTCAATAGGGTTCAGGTCTGGACTCTGTCTGCTCCCTGAACCACTCTTTCACAATTCATGCCCAATGGACCCTGGCATCTTCATGTTGGAACATGCCAGTGCCATCAGGGAAGAAACAATCCTTTGATGGAATAACCTGGTCATTCAGTGTATTCAGGTAGTCAGCTGATGTCTTTCTTAGGGCTGAATCTATACCAGACCATTTGCCCTCTCAGGTTGTACAGTAGGCACTAATGACTTCAGCTGCCTCTCTTCTTACCCTGATGCCCCCATCACCCTGGAACAGGGTCAATCTGGATGATCTTCTTTATTGCGCAAGTCTTAACACAGTTTTAATAGTGTCTTCAACCTTCTTAGATGTTTTTTTCTGATTGATGCCATTAGTTTGATCCTTCTGAAGCAAGTGAACATCTTTTCCACGACCACAGGAAGGCTTTCCATGTGTTTTCATGGTGGTACTACTTGACAGGAAGTCTGCCAGTTTGGATTGAATCATCCTTTTTTGAGAGTTCAACTTGAAACTGTTTGTACTTTCAGGACATAAAGTTCTTAAAGTTTCTGGTGTGGCTTACCTCGGTGTTTGACTTTCTTTTTATTTTTTTATGCACAATTTTATAAAACTGACACAAAAGGTTTACTTTCTTTTTTCTTTTTTCTTTTTTTTTTTTGCTCCTCATCTTGTTTACCGCTCTGTCCATCACAGAAATTAAATGTTACAGCTTCACAGGTGCTCTTTTGATTTGTTCTTGTAATAAGATCCAGCAAAAGCTCTGTTTTAAATGAATAAAGCAGGTTTTGAGTTCTGCAGTCATGTCTAAAACCACATTAAACAGAAACACACTCTCTGAGTTTGGAATTTCAAAGCAGCTGGCATGAGTTTGGAGCAGCAGCAGCAGCAGGATTCACACTTCGCCTCCATGCTGAGATTTTAAAGCGCTCTTGTTTTCCTGCCCTGGCTGGATTTTGGCACGGTCACTCAGGCATTTGTCGCAGGTTTCACCTCCTTGAGTCTCCGTGCTCTGTCTCACTTATTTACTTTACTTTGGGGG
>NW_013952725.1:196472-197916 GCF_001266775.1 Austrofundulus limnaeus | reverse complement strand
GGGCAGGGGGTACATATCAACTTGTCTCAGAGACCAAGTAAAACAGAAGCATTTCTGGGGAGGTCAGCTGGTTCAGCATGGCATGCAGAGCCTTGAGCTGAATACTTTTGTCACTTGAACACTGCTCTTCAGCAGTCCTTGAGACTAGTTTTTAGAAATGGCAGCTCTCTTTTAATACATTTCCAGCTGATAATCAAATAAAAATTGCAAAATGTTTAACTTCTTTGCATTTTTACAGTTGAAACAAAAATACTTCAAACTGAGTTTTAACTTTACAAAATTAAATTCTTTCGGCCATTTCTCTGAATAATCTTTACAGCTGAACAGCAGCAGCTATCTCAAACTTTTACTTAAAGGAAAAAAATTCTAGCTTCACTTCGATGAAATATCTGGTATGATGGGAGGTGGGCGGAGACACAAAACAAAAAAATGTGCATGGCCAGGAATACAGTTTATAAACTGTGCACTTTAAATAAGCTGTAATTGATCAAAACTGGTCCTTCAAGTCATGGTCACAAACATTCTGAAAATTCATGTATTTTTGTCAATTTAATGGATATTCTTTGACAAAAGCAGTCACACCACATACAGTGGGGGGGGGGGGGGAGTATTTAGTCAGCCACCAATTGTTCAAGTTCTCTTAAAACTCTCTTAAAAGATGAGAGAGGCCTGCAATTGGCATCATAGTTAGACCTCAAGTATGGGAGACAAAATGAGAAAACATCTAGAAAATCACATTTTAAAGCATTTATTTGCAAATTATGGTGGAAAATAAGTATTTGGTCAATAACAAAAGCTATTCGCAATACTTTGTTAAATATCCTTTGTTGACAATGGCAGAGATAAAACGTTTTCTGTAAGTCTTCTCAAGGTTGACACTGTTGCTGGTATGTCGGCTGTTACATCCTATGTGGTGTAACTACAAAGAGATGAGTCTGATAGGAACTTCATGCTTCTTTTTTATTTGCCTCAACAGCAACAGAACATACAGGTTATTCAGTTCTCCCTGTTTTTACAACGCTTATTGCCGCGTCTTGCTTACGTACATACGTCTCAACTACGGTGTCTCGAAATGACCAAAATACATAACATTGGCCCATTCCTCCATGCAGATCTCCTCTAGAGCAGTGATGTTTTATGAAGCCATTTCTTCATTGCCCTGGCATTGTGCTTAGGATCATTGGGCCTCATGCCAGAATCGTTCGTACGCACAGATTTGTTCTTAAGTTGTGCGTACGAGTGATTTAGGAGAATTTGTGGCATTCACCAATGTTTTCATATTCTAAGATTTTTTTCAGATACGAACAAAATTCACGAGTGGTCCAGACCTGTCGTATATTTTACGAGCAGTCAGTCTGCTGCCTAATAACTTTATATTTCGTTAGTTTGAAGATAATTTGAGTTGAAAATAAATTACACTCTATGATTATGTTGACAATAGGCT
>NW_013952725.1:187200-193127 GCF_001266775.1 Austrofundulus limnaeus | reverse complement strand
GATAAAATTGTGAATGAAATTTGTGGATCTTTATGATAAATTAAAAAAAAACATTTAAAACCCACCTAGAGAACATGGGAAGTTGTTTTTATTTATATTTTAATAAATAAAATTTTTTGACTGGGGTGTTAAACAGAGAATCATCTTTGATTTAATATGGGGCAAACAAATGTTCTGTTGGTTAATGTGGTTTAATTAGAAAAACTCAGTGAATGTCACAGAAAGCCTCATACAGCAGTCTCTCAGGAGGAGAGTTTAATCACTCACAGAGTTGGACAGATCTGTTCAATAACAAAATTCTGAACATATATTTAATATAACGTTAGGTTTTACAGACCAAAGTCTCTGGTAGTTCAGGAGCAAAGAGCAGGAGGAGAGGAGAAGTCAGGACTGATCGCTGCAGTTACTCCAGTCGAGCCAACCGCTGCTTCAACCAAACTGCTCTCACTGAAAGTCCCGCCCTGCTCTGCTCTGATWGGAYWAAAHRGCTCTGGACTTCGTCTGATTTGTTGAAGGCAGTGTCTCAGTTTTATCTTTATATCAGGGTCCCGCTGTGGCACACAGAACAACAATCCATTCACACCAGTACCGCTGGATTCTTTTTAATTTTTTTAAGAAATCAGGTCGCATTTCATCTGGTGCGCGTTTTCCTTTTTTGACCGCGCATGCGTACCTGCGCACTGCTTATGTGCACCTCTGTGTATAAACACGCACTATCCTCTAAAAAAGTACTGTTAACTTTAGGTAGATGGGGTCAGGCAGATAAAGGGGAGAATGGGTTAAATCGTACCATACTTCGCAGAGAGCAGTCAGTAACGATTGCAGATCACTATGTGTGATAAATGACCACAGATAAGAAATGTGTCAGCAATTTTAAGTGAAAATCTTAATGGAATGGGTCTGTGACTTTCCCTGAAGATCCTTCCTTTAATTTTAAACTTCCAGAGTCTCAGAGCTTTCCCATTGTGTCTTTGGATCTTGAGAAGCATTGAAGAAACAGGGAGGAGCTGGTATTAGAGAGCTATTCAGCAGCAAGAAGACCATAAAGATTTAACCCTAGAAAAATAAAATAAAAACAGCAGTGACACCAGTCTTTGAGCCGGGTCATGACCAATTTTAAAGTGCAATAAAAGTCAAATTTTTCTTAACGTCTTTAACCTTGTGGAGCTCTGTAAGTTGACTATAACCCCAGCAAGCTGCATTATCCCAAATACTGCTGTTTCAGTTCACCTGAAACATAAAAACATCAGAAATCACAAAAGTTTTGAGCTTTATAAAGAGAACTGTGATCTGCAGTACAAACAAGATCTCAAACACTGCCCTCTGCTGGACACTAACATTACATACACTCGTGCAAAAATCAAACCCTTCAACAAGCTGTTACCCAGTAAATAATCCACATATATCTTGAACACATGACATATGTTGAATATATCAGTGCAACAGCAAACTTCCTAATTAGAAAAGATATTCAGATTTTTTTTGTCTGCAGCCCAAACACAGAGGTAAGGTTTACTGAGCCACAAGGCAAAAGACATGACCAATTTGTATGTAACGCATGACTCCCAACATCTCAGGCCAGGATCCCGGCTGTCTGCTTGGACCCGGTCAGTAAACAAGATCTAATTTCTGAAACTGATGTGTTTGAGGCAGCGTTCCCGTGCCTCAAAAGCAACTCAGTGTTCCAGGGCTTGGCAAGAGCCGGTGGAGAAACTTGGATCTGAGCTCCAGACAGAAATAAAGCAGCACAAAAAAAGAAAAAAAAAAAAAAAAGAAATACATATAAAAGGAATAACAGTTTCAAACAAAAGCAGTTTTGTGAAACTCAGGGGTAATATTGGAGAAAAGACAGATTTTTTTGGCAATGTTAGAACATTAAATTCCACCATAATCACTCTTATGCTTTGTACTTAAACTTACTTGTATAAATTTCAACAAGAGGTGATAAAAAAACAAAAGCGCTGAGGTTGTATTTTAGCTCAGTGAAAATTTCTCACCAAAACAAAGTACAAAATCTGTCAATCATGTAACCTTAAAACACGTCAAACTCAAGGCCCGCGGGCCAAATGTGACCCAACACAGCATTTTATGTGGTCTGCGAGAGCTTCAAAGATGCAATAAAATCTTTAAATACTCATTTGCTCCAGCAAAGCCAGCACTGACCACAAACTGCATCTCTCAAAACGCATGTAGATTATTTTACCCACAAAATGGCAGCATCCACCACTAGGTGGAGGTGCACAGGGGTCAAAAGCAATCCGCAGCCAGCAAAATTTGCTGCGCAAAAATCTCCATTTTTTGCTCCTTTTTCTGTGGCCCAATTGTACTGTAAGTGGGGGATTTCCCACGTACAAGTCTAGATAAAACTGCAATGCCCCCTCCAGTGGGAATACCCTGTCAGAATGTGGATGAGTTCAGTATCCAAGATGGCAACTACTCACCACATCTCATCAGTTAGTAAAATGTTAACTTTTAACAGTATTTCTGTATTATTTTTTTCACATTTAGTCAGTAACACACATTAATTTTCAGTGTTTATAACAGGACGTTAAAACACTGTTTCTGTGCAGGAAATACCACATAGAGCTCAGTTATTAGTGATGCTCAGCTGTAACAATGGGACGAGGAATGTGATATTTTGTGTTTAGTCGAAGTTAAACAAGAAAACCTTTGAGGGCCTCCACAATGATCTTTTTTGAGGCCCTCCATGAAAATGAATTTAACATCCCTGCCCTCCCCCGGTTTTTTGTTTTCAAATAATAATAAAAAAAACATTATTGACAAGAACTCTTCATTGATCACTCTGACATCTTCCACCTGATTAATAAAAACGTTGGCAAACATTTGTAATAACTTAAGAAACACCTCAACTCTACAGAGTGCTGATTTACAGTTCGAAACTAAAGTCAATTTTGCATAATAACAAGGAAGGAACTGAACAGGAAAAAACAAACTGATCTTATTTAGTTAAACCTGCCGTTGAATTGTAGCTGACTCAGCATTATTACATTCCTCAGCCAATCAAACCGACTCTTTTCTCTTAATTATGCCAATTTTCTATAAACTAAATTTTTAATCTTTATTTTTACAAAACCTAATCATTTCCTTAGGTTCTTTACTGGGATCATGTTCCTGTCCTATTGGTGTCTTGTTTTAAAATCAAAGACTCAGAAGCATTTTTTTACTTCTTACTTCATAAAACACGCAGTTACACATCAAAATGTGCAGTTCTATCTGTGACATGCTTAGGAGTTCATAAGTACACCACCAGGGCGGCCATAGAGGGTGATATGGGGTGGGAGCCCTGTCTGATCAAACAGAGAGCAGAAGTCATTCGATTGTGGAACCGCCTTGTGCGTTTACCTGAAGATAGGCTCACCAGAAAAATTTTTAATTGGGACAAATTTCATAGATATCCCTGGTCAAATGATGTTTTAGCATTATTTTCTTTAACAAACAGTACATTTTTATTTTTTAATAATTTACAATGCAAAATTACAACATTTAGGCAAACATTATTTCAGAAATACAAGGACCAGTGGAAATTTGAGGTGCTCAATAAACCAAAACTAAGAAGTTATGTTCAATTTAAAGATAATTTTGAGACAGAGCCTTATGTTGAAGGTAACTTAAAGAGACGGCAACGATCTCTTTGCGCGCAATTAAGAGCGGGGGTTTTGCCTCTTGCTGTTGAGGTCGGGAGATACAAAGGGCTTTTGGAGGAACAACGTGTGTGTGTTTTATGTSATTTAAATGTTGTTGAAGATGAATTTCATTTTTTGTTTTACTGTCCATTATATAATGATCTGAGAATGTCTATGTTTGAAAAGATCCAGCATAGAAATCCTGATTTGTTTTGGTTATCAGAGGGTGATATGTTAAGTTGGCTTTTTGACAAAGATACTTTCATTTTGGCAAAATTTATAGAAAGAGCATGGGTGCGTAGACAATTAGCACTTTATCCTGTTGTGTAAAATATTGTTTTTGTAAATGTATGGCCACTTCCTTTTTGTCCATGGTGTCTTATAAGCCTGTATAGGCTGGGCACTTTTAGTGCATGACACTTAAATAAAAATTTCATTCATTCATTCATTCATTCATTTCATTCATATAAAAAAAGGAATTCATTAAAACACTATAAATTTCCTCATGGAAGCCAATGGGTTTTTGACAACACATGACACGTCCCAGCACTTTTGGAACTTTATAGTTTTTTTTTTCACATCATTTAAAGTTTAAACAAGTCACATAAAGTTGGACTTTACATGTTTGAACTGGAATTTTGATCTAAATTAGATGATCCAGTTTTTTTCTGCAGAACATCCAGCTGACAGTTCAGGACACTAATTCTTAAACATTTGGCAAATAACTTCAACATTTTAGTACATAAACAAATGATATTATCATTTTTCACCTTGTGGTAAGACTTATGGTCAAAATCTCCCAAAATACAGAGGCCACACCCTGGGGTCATATGCACAATCTTCCGTAGACTTTAGTTAGATCAGGGGCATCCAATCCTGGTCCTTACAAGGAAACTATCCTGTAGGTTTTACAGGTTCCTCTGCTCCAGCACTAGCCTGGTTAAAACCAGCCCCATGTCCTTCGAGCAGTGAAGGGAATGAGCAGAACTGCATAGGAAGGCAAGGGCCAGGCTACTCCAGCACACCTGATCTGAATTAATGGGTGATTAACAGCCTCTGCAGAACTCGAAGGCCATTCAATCACTGAATAAGGTGTGTTGGTGCAGGGAAAATGGTAAAGCTTGCAGGAAAGTGGCCCCTGAGGGCCAGGTTTGGACTCCCCTAAGTTAGCTCAACAAGTGAGGACTCCTAAACCTATCGTCTGTATAAAAGATTGCAGAAACTTAAAAACTTGCGTGACACCATCAGAGCTATCTGCTGCTAACGGGTCAAGAATTTAGGAACTCCATCCGACTGTTAATTAACTATTTAGAGGTCTGCTGGTTTTTATTTTGACAACACAGAACTTCTGTCCAGAGGGCAGTTTTTCAAAAAGGTAGTGTACCAGGTGACGTCTGTTGTCTGCCATCTACTCAGCCCATCTCACAACCCTATGCAGTCGGTCTACTGCCCAGCTTGATGATGCAATGAAGCCTTTAGTGTGGACAGTGGAACCAAGGTAGAACACTGAAATGGAGGTGGTCTGGACTGTATACTGATCGTATCTCTGTAGAACTGGGGACACACTTCATCGGAGAGGTTTAGCTTTTTAAGCACCCTTAAAGGGATCCCTAATTAGTTGGAACATTAGACTTTTTTTGTTAAAATTTATTTTAACTGTAAAATAAAGACTGTAAAAATACTGTAGGCTGTTGTTTGTCTCGTTTGTCTCTATGTGGCCCTGTGATGGACTTGCGACATGTCCAGGGTGTACCCCATCCCTCGCACTGTGACTGCTGGATATGGGCGCCAGTGACCCTGAAAGGAAGAAGCGTGTACAGAAAATGGATGGATATTTTAAAACTGATGGAGCCATTTTATTTACACACAAAGCATTCTGGGTGAATGATGACGTAGACAGGTCATCGGTGTGAGCGAGCTATATCCACCCTGAAGGTTAGTCTTGGACAATATCTGATGATCGACTCTTTTAAATGAAACCAGAGAGCGTTGACAGAGAGGAGAAGGTAGAAATGACTCAGCCTGATGGAGGAAAACAGAGCAGCTTCATGGAAGAAGAACCTCAGACTGTTAGCCTTTGCGCTAGTGTCGACGCTATATTGCCTTATATGTATTAGCTCAGTGCTATCGTGACAGACTAACAAGCAAAACGGAGGTCCTCCATACATATTTTCAGTTGCAGGCTGAGTCATTTCTACCTTCTCCTCTCTGTCAACGCTCTCTGGTTTCATTTAAAAGAGTCGATCATCAGATATTGTCCAAGACTAACCTTCAGGGTGGATA
>NW_013952725.1:173580-186475 GCF_001266775.1 Austrofundulus limnaeus | reverse complement strand
TGGGCCGGGAAGGATCCATCAGACCTGTCCTTCAAATCAGGCCAAAGGAAGGACACATTTGTCGGCCGCTTCGGAGGAGTCTTCGGTTTTGTACGTCCTTCGTCGCGGCGCTGTGACGTATGCAGCCGACGAATTCGGCCTTCAGAGGACCGGGCCTGCCGTTTTGGACACAGCCTACGTATTAGCTCAGTGCTAGCGCTACAAACAAGCTAAACTGAGGTCTTCCATCCATATTTTCATTTGCAGACCGAGTCATTTCTACCTTCTCCTCTCTGTCATGTGGATGGAGGACCTCAGTGACGAGAGGAGAATGTGTAGCGCTGAGCTAATACATATATACAGTATATGGTGATAGCATTGGGGTTAACGCTAAAGCTAACAGGCTAAGGAGTCAGTTCAGCTTTGGATCGAGTATGTTAGGCCCTTTAGTGCAGTGGCTCTTAATCCTGCTCAAAGACCCCTCCTGCATGTTTTAGTTTTTTCCCTGGTCTTCAATAAGTTTTAGTTCTGTAGAAGATCTGTCAATCACTCCATTTAAATCAGGCGAGCCAAAGCAGAGAAACAACTAAAACATTCAGTTTAGGGGTCCTTGAGGATCAGGAGTGAGAACCACTGTTTTAGTGCCTGCAGTCTCCCATGAGCCACTTGCTTCAGTGTTCCACCGCTGGTGAAGGAGATGCTCAGAATCTACCTCCTTTACAGCTGTGCTGTTGAGGAGGCTAATTATTTTCAGAAGTCAGTTTCTGCAGGTCGTCTAGTTGGTGATGAAGCCCAGGATGGTGACATTTCACAAGCTTTGCAGAACATGCATCACTGATGAATTTACAAGATCTGAACAAATAATTTTATTTCGATAAAGCAGTTGTCCAAAGTATTTTAAATATGAAGAAAAAAGCCATTAAAAACTTCCAACTCACTCCACAACTTTCAAAGATATAAACTCACCAAGAAGCAATTTTTAAAAAAGGGACAAGGTAAGAAAAGAAAATAAAAAGTTTGATTACACCAAAAAATCCTTTTTGGCACAGACTTCTTGTAGAAACCCTTCCATCTCACCTGGAATACAAGATTTAAAATCTGTGGAGCACTGAGTGGGACAGGTAGCTTTCTGAGGTCAGAATATGAGAAAATAGAGTAAAGTCATTCCACTGATGGAGATTATTACTACATTAACTCAGTCTGACTTCATTCTTCATGAAAAACACCAGAAACAAATGAAACAAAGGTTTACTTTTTGTTGGCAATCCTCTTTGAGCGCCTCAGACCGAGAGGCTGAGCTTCTGCCGCGGCTCCTTTCTTCCCGCTCTGTGAAGCGGCTCGAGTGGTCCGGTTCCCCTCAGGATTCACCTCCTTCTGACTTTCTGCTCGTGAAGCTGTTTTCGGGCCGGTTCCGGCAGGCCTTCGTCTGTCCCTCTGCACCTGCTCAGACGCTTCAGAGACCTCTCCCTCCTGTTTGTTTCGTGGTTTTCCTCGGGCTGACCTTAAAGTCTTTGGTTCTGATGCAGATTTCTGTTGCTTCTCTTCTGGCCTCGTTCCCAAAACGTCTTTTCTCTTCTTTCCTTTTGACTTGGTCTCATTTGTGTGTTTACGCCTGGTTGAGTTACCATTTGTTGCTGCCTCACAAAGTTTCACCTCCTTCCTTCCACTTCCTTGATATTTTTCTTTGCTTTTTGTGGCTTGTGGTTCCTCCAGATCCTCTGGTTCTTTCTGCACCTCAGGAGGCTGATATGACTCCTTTCAGAGTACACGCAATGAGACTTCAAGTATGTTTTAAGTTGAGAACAGACTTTTAAAAGCAAATAATTGATTTTCTAAAATGAATAAATTTTAAAAATACCTGTTGTGATAATTCAGATTTCAGGTCAGCCAGCTGCCTCACCAGCTCCTGGATCTTCAGCTGAAAAATGAGGGGATACATTTAAATTCAGTCGCAATAATTTCACAAAACCATGGTTCAAGTTGAAGCCTTTACCTTCTCGCAAGCAACTTGATTTTCAAGCTGCCCTCTTTTCTTGTCAGCTGTCTCATTCCTTTAAAAACAAAAACGCCACATTTAATGGAAAACATGTCCTGATGCATCTCAGTAATCCAGGTAAAAAATCAAAGGAAAAAAAATTGTATAGGTCCTCTGGACGGGTTCTTCTCTAATGAAACGTTTCGTCTCTCTTCCAAGAGACTTCTTCAGTCTGAGTTTCAGGCAAATTCAGGCTTTTATGTCCTGCCTCCAGGTGACTGATACTCACATCACATGACTATGGTTCACAGGTGACTCATACTTACATCACATGGCTATCGTTCACCCTAATTAATACCTTTTGTTAACAGGGGGTGGAGTGATACTGCCAATGGCAGCGCTGTAGGAGGGGGACAGCTGAAAACGGAGGCCCCCACCTCTGTTTAATGATGGACGGTCTTTCTTCACAAAAATGGCTTCTTTTACTCCTCTCTCAAACCAACGTTCCTCTCTATCAAGAATGAGAACATCCTCAACTCTGAAAGAGTGACCGCTGGCCTGTAAATGAGTGAAAACTGCAGAGTTCTGGCCATTAGATGTAGCTCGTCTGTGTTGGGACATTCTTTTGAACAGTGGCTGCTTTGTTTCCCCGATGTATAACTGGTCGCAGTCCTCCTGGCACTTAACAGCATATACAACATTGCTCTGTTTGTGCCGGGGCACCGGATCTTTGGGGTGAACCAGCCTTTGCCGTAATGTGTTCTGGGGTTTGAAAGCTACTGGGACATGTTTAGAAAATAAACGTCTCAGTTTAAGGTATTAATTAGGGTGAACGATAGCCATGTGATGTGAGTATGAGTAACCTGTGAACGATAGCCAGGTGATGTAAGTATGAGTCACCTGTGAACGATGGTCATGTGATGTATCAGTCACCTGGAGGCAGGACATAAAAGCCTGAATTTGCCTGAAACTCTCAGACTGAAGAAGTCTCTTGGAAGAGAGACGAAACGTTTCATTAAAGAAGAACCCGTCCAGAGGACCTATACAATTTTTTTTCCTTTAATGGAAAACAGTTTTAAGATGTTACACTGAATGTTAAAACTCAATTTTATGGAGGTATGAGAGCCAAGTTAAAAAATAAAAGGTTTTCCTTGTTCATTAAACTAAACATGTTTTTCTTCAAGACTTGTTCCAGTTTAATAAAACTGCAACTCTTGGATTTTCATCTTTTCCGCCAATCAATACCACCATGAGTGAAATAGGTCAACAGGGTCAGAAGCAGCCATTTAAACGTAAGTTTGGGCTGTAATGTTTAAAAAAAGAAGCTTTTTTTAATTATTTTTCTACAAAAATTACTGCAAAAGTCCTGAACATTTAATTGAATATTAGAAACAAGGTGCAAGTAGTAAAAAGAAATAAAAAGCAAAATCTCTTTGTAAACAACCCAAATTCTAGTTTTACACCTGTGTTGATGTGAATGTAGGAGCCATTTGTTTGTTCCAGGTTATATCCCAATCAAGCCTTTTAGTGTAAATTATGTAAGCTGTTAAATAGGTGGTGAAGATGGACCAGTTGACTTGTTTCAGTTTTGAGTGAAACCACAGCTTTTCAGAGGCGTTTTGCTCATTACCACCACAGCAGCCCTCGTTCTGTTTTCAGTTTTCAGAATCCTGGCCTCACAGTGGACAGTGGCTGTGGTGCAGTGATAGAGCAGCCAACCTGGGTCCAAAAAAGTTGCAAGTTCAATTCTCGCACAAATGCTCTGGTGTCCTCGAGCAAGAACCTCATTCCGAATTTCTCCCTGGGCGCTTACACAACTTCCCACTGCTCCACTTGGATGCATCCTCACGTGTAACGAGGTAAATGCAGAGCACAAATTTTAACATTGTGTGGGAACACAAAGTGATGACAATGTATAGCATTCATACTTATTTTTGTACCACAGAGTTAGGAAATATTTGCCAGGTGGGAAACTGCACATGAGCACACAGGCGGCTGCAGCCAAGAGTTTTTCTGCACTAACAGTTAACGATAAAAATCAGAGGGTTTCTTCTGCTGCTCATCGTTTTTCAGCAAAACCATCATCCTAGAAAATAAGCCTAGTGCCCTGTTTACACACCAACGATTCCTGGAAACTGTTTTTTCAATGTTTACTGGGACCAATCCGCAGATTCAATTCCCCGTCAGCAAACAGAGAAACAAAGATGGAGTTTTTATTTTATTTTTTTACCAAGTCGGTGTAGTTTGGAAATTCATCACAGAACGAAGAATTTCTGATGAAAGTCATACTGCAATAAGATGGTAAATAAAATGCAACTACAAGTACTGATGCTGGAGTTAAACCCAATTTATTTTATTTTATTTTTTCTAGTGAAGGCTTGAATTCTCATTTCACAGCAGTTTTATGCAGCCTACTCGGACTGGGAAAGGTGCGGCCTACGTGGCCATTCATGAGGGTGCAGCCCATGAATTGAGGCAGTTATATACATACACACACTTTTATATCCTTGTGGGCATCGTGAATTGACTTCCATTCTTTCTTTGGTCATTTTTATATCCTAACCCTGACCATTTACCCTAAAATTAATGTCACAGATACCTATCTGACTAAAACTAACCTAAACTCAATTCACACCTTGGTCTAAACCAAACCTCCCACCCAAAATTAGCATCCCAACCCGTGGGGCTGTGGCGCATTTGGTCCTCATAAGGATGCGTTTCTCTGAAAAATGGTTCCCAACAATGTAGCAAAAACATGCCTACTTTTACATGGATCTTCTGTAGTAGTATGTCAGGCAGGTTTGCCAGATAAGAAAAAGTGAGAACTTTTATACTATAACTTTTAAATGATTGTATTTTGATTCAAACGGTCATGTGTGCTGGGAGGGTGTTGGCAAGATGATGTGTGTGTTATGATAAAGTAGAAAAAGCATATTTTTGAGTTTATGTGGCAATGCCAGGCTAAGCTGTGTGTATCACATGTACAATGTCAGCATGACCACAATTCTATAGAGACTGGTGAATTCACTGATGTTCCTTTGGATCCATGTTGTTGATTTTGCTCATATATGCTGAAAAAGAGTGAGTAGCACAAAAACACTCTGCTCTCTCCCGTTCACTGTGCAGAAAACTTATTGGCAACGCCACCTGTGTACACACACATGGAGTTTTTCCACACATTTACACCAAAGATCTCCACTTTGAGATCAGGATTCAGAAACTTTCAGTTTCAGAGAGGACAAGAGCAATGGGTATAAATGAACGGCTGAAACGCAGAAGAAAAGCTGCAGTTTCTCACACACATATCCTTGTATTTGCATCAAATTGAGGACTTTGTATTGACTTCCATTCATTTTTGTAACTGTATTTATGTCTAACCCAGACATTTTCCCTAAAATTAACCATTACTGGTCTATAGCGAACCCTAACCTGAACCAAAACCAAAAGTGTAATCAGGTTCTTAAAAGCTTCTAGAGAAACCATGCATTAGCAAGTAAAAATATATGAAAAGGTTAAACATTTTAAAAATTACATTTCTTCCACCGCTGCCTTAAGCTGATCGACTTCTTTCTTCTTCTCCTCCATAAAGCTCTGAATGTCTTCAGTTGTTATACTGACCAGTAGAGACTCAATGTCCAGATCATCAAGCACTGTTAAAGGAGACGTCTTTCTGAGCACCAGTTTGGCCCACTTCATTAGGTCCTCACAGGAGGGGAACTATTTAGGGTTGGAGATGCAGAAGCACAGGAGGTTAAATGTTAGTTTCATTATCATCCACAAAAGTTTGTGGATTCAGTAAACATCTTAGTCCACTTTGTACCTCCCTCAAGTGCAGTCCTAACGTTTTGTTAAATCAAGAGTACACTTAAGAGTAGAAACGAGCAGATCTGAACCAGTTTTAAATAATCCAAAGACAAAGGTGAGCTCATGTACAAAGGTGCAAACAAACCAACGGTTGTGATGAGTTAAAAACACCCACAATAATGTCTATCCCAAAGGGAAATATGCTGCAGATTTTCTATTAAAAAATGCTTAAAACTTTGCTGCAAACCTCTGTGACTCACATAAGGAAGTTGAGCGCTTCATGAAAGTTGCAAGACATTCGGTTAATTGCATGATCATTGTTGGCCACCTTTATAGCCTATTGAGATGCAACCTTAAAGTGTCTTTGATATGCTGCATATCATTCAAACACACAAATACACAAAAAATAAAATAAAATAATCTAATTTGAGAATCTTGGCAAAATACACATTGTAACATTCAGCTTGGATTAAGGGAATCCTGACCCAGGTATCAGGTAAATTTTTATACTTTTAAATGTAAAAAAATAAGAATCCAGTTACCTTTTATGGACATTATTGAAGTTAACAAAAAAGTATTCAAACATGCAAAATAATGGAATAAATGTTTATACAAAAAAATTGAGCAGTAGCATAAATATTTCCAAATAATATCAGCTTAGGCTTAATTCAGTTCATCACCAGCAATGTCCCAATTTTCAATTATTTTTTATCAGTATGAAATCCATAATAGAGTTTCACATCCTCAAAAAAAAAAAAAAAAACATCCTGAAAATATTTTCCAACCTGGCTTTAAGTCTCAATCATATATTTTGGAAAGAAACAAACATAGTGGTTAGGTTACAACATGATTATACCCGTTTTGTCACATAACTGGCATTTCTTCTTTTGAACTTGGCTCAGCCAAATATGTTTTTGAGCTCTATAAGCTTTGTTATGTCATTCCTTCAACCAAAACATACCCAGGGTGTTGCTTTGACTCATTCAAGCAGGTCCTTGAATCTCCGGTGGTAGCCACGTGGAGCTGCCTAAATGCTTGCTGCTACAAAGCACCGCCTATTTGTACATTGCTCCTCCCTTGCAGAGCACCCCTACTCTGCCACCTCCTACTTCCAAAAAATGTCCTCACTTCGTTGGTTTAAAAACAAAACATGGTCCTCACTCTACAGCAGAAACAAGTACACACACGCACACAAGTTGTATTTCTATTCTTATTAGGACCGTTCATTGACTTCCATTCATTTCCAGGAATTTCTACAGCCCAACCCTGAGCACCAACTCTAAGGCTAACCTCACAGGTACATACCCGACCCTAAAACTAACCTAAACTCAATTCACACCTTAGTCCCAAACCTAACCCCCCCCCCCCCCAACCCAAAAATAGATATCCACCATATTAGGACTGGTTTTTGGTCACCATTAGGACTACTGATCTTGACAAGGTGGGTGTGTATACCAGAAACAGTCCTAAATAGGTGACAAAAACAAGTACAAACACACCCACATGCATTTGCATCAAACTGAGGATTTTGTATCGACTTCCATTCATCTGTGTTTGTGTTTAACCCAGACATTTCCCCTAAAACTAACCATTACTGGTCTATAGCTAACCCTAACCTGAACCAAAACTTAATTCACACCATACCTCTAAACCTAACCAGTAAAGCACAGTAGAGCTACAAAGACCTCATTTTGATAGTAACTATGGTGCAAATGGTCCTAACTGTAGGAAAAAACAAGTATACACACACACACACACACACACACACACACACACACACACACACACACACATTAAACTAACAAAATTTATCTTAAAAATGGTGGATGTTCATGATTTCATGACAAAACAGTTTCAGAATGATCTATGTTTATGGTTTCTTTGAAAAATTAGCTTAACACTGACATATATGTATGGGAGGATAACTTGGAGATATACAGTATTACCAAGCTAACAAGTCTTGTAAAGGACATGAAGCATTGTAGTACTGAAGTGGGAGTGTCAGAAACGGCAGGAGGTTCCTAAATAGACAGAGGCAAATTTCAAGGCATTTACACTTAAAAAATATAAACGCCCCATGTCAAATATTGCTCCATGGTGAGTTAACAACAGTAAATGAGCATTTGCTGACATTTTATTGTACAAAGGTAATATTTCTCTTGATTTGTGTATAATTTTTAATCTTAACTTGCTGCCAGTGAGCATTACTCAGCGAGTTGTTTTTTTACTCAGTGCATGGGTGGGGCATGTCCAGTGGGTGATCAGACAAAAAGAGCAACAACTGGACAATCCTTAGACTGGGGTCAATAAAAGGCCACCCCAAAATGTCTATTTTGTCACATATCATAATGCCTCCAGTGTCATAAGTTATGCAGGAGCGTGCCATTGGCTTGTTGGACGCAGGGATGTCTACCAGAGCAGAGCTGCAAGGTTCAATGTCCATTATTGGACCCTAGCCCGTTTGAGAGTTTGTTTCCAACAGACTGGCACTTCTGCAAATCGACCTCACCCTCGTCGGCCATGTGTGACCGCTCCAGCACAAGATTGCCACATCCGGCTCGTCTACCTGGGGGATCGACCAGCGACACAGACAGCTGATGAGACTACTTACTGGTCTGCACAACAGACGCATCACACCTCAGACTGTCCGTAACCGCCTACGTGAAGCCAATTTGCAAGCTCGACGCCATCACTGTGGTCTGGATCTCACTGCTGTTCGGCGTAGGAACGACCCACATGGGCAAATGCACGTCTGATGGCCCTTGGCACGCTGGAGAAGAGTGATGTTCACGGATGAATCCAGGTTCCAGTTGTATTGTGTACTTGACATGGGGAGTTTATATTTTTTTAAGTGTATATAGACTATGATGCAAAGTGGATTTTATTTTTAATATAAACATCATTCTTATAATAACTGAGGATAATTACATGATTGTGGTGTAGACTTGAACTGTGCGCCTGGTAAATATAATTTGCCCCCGTTAAGAAAAGGGTCTCTCTGGGGTTTTTTATTTGAAACTCTTCCGGCCTTTCTTAATCACTGGCTACTCCCTACAATCGCTGTGAAGCCCCCTCGCAGCTGAAGTGAGTCCCCTCGATGGTGCTGTAAGGTCTAATTATACACCCTCAGCTTTTGAGACGGGCTCTCCTCTCTCTACCAGAACAGGAAGCTGTCATTACCATGGTAACAGTCCAAGCTCTGGCAGCGACTGAATGCTGGTGAAATAACACTGCTGGATCGTCTAGAACAGGGGTTCCCAAACTTTTCAGCCTTTGACCCTCAAAATACCAACAGCAGAGACCTAAGCCCCAACTTTTGTTGGACCATAAACATTGTTTTCGCATCAAAAAATAAGACCATAGTGACAATATTCCTTATGTTATTTTTGTCTATTTTAAAGTACACTAACCTTACTCTTTTGTAACAACAAAGGCAAAAAAAATGTTAGTTGTTATTTTCTAATATAATTAGGCCTAATTCAGACAATCTTTTCAGGACCCCAACTTGATGTTTTGGGACCCCATTGTGGGTCCCGACCCCAGCTTTGGGAACCACTGGTCTAGAAGACACTTTTTTAATAGACCAAAGAAAATATTTAATTAGGCCCACATTTTAGAGTGTTTTCAGATATGACTGTATTTGTAACAGTGTCCTGACTTGTCAAAACAATTGTACTTTTAATATTTTTAATCATTTATTTACTTTTTCTCATTTCTTTTCTTTTTTTTAAATATGAACCAGGGCTCTGTGTCTTTAATAAACGTTGAATTGAACATAATTTATATAGTCTTTGTGAAATTGTATTTGTTGGTGAGGTGTTTGATTAGTAAATGTGTACAAAACACATGTGGAACTTGTATTTATACGTCCGGTGCTCCATGTCGACCACTATTTGGTGTTACACCTGCTGCTCAAGTCTGCACTGGATGCAGACTCGCTGTGGAGGGCATAAAGGGATCCATGATTAGTTGTAACATTAAACTTTGTTTAATAAACATATATTTTAACTGTAAAATAAAGACTGTAAAAACACTGTAGGATGTTTAGTTTTTATAATTTTTAAACCAAAAGTTTAAAAATATATTACACGGACGGATATATCTGATGATTGACTCTGTCCAAGATTAACCTTCAGGGTGGATATAGCTCGCTCACACCGAGGACCTATCCACGTCATCATTTACCCAGAATGCTTTGCGTGTAAATAAAATGGCTCCATCTGTGTTAAAATATATTTTTTAAAATTTACAAAACTGAACAGCCTACAGTATTTTTACAGCCTTTATTTTACAGTTAAAATACATGTTTATCAAATAAAGTCTAATGTTATAACTAATCATGGATCCTTTTAATAAGCCACTCACACTCGTACACAGTTGGTTTTGGATGGGACTTAACATGGCCAACCCTCCGCAGGCACACACAAACGTAGTGAGGAGTGATTAGGGCAAGGGAGTAGCCACCGATTGGGAAAGACCCTCTTTCTCTCTCTCATAGTGACTCAAAATTATGTAAAGAAACAGATTAGTCTCTACTGTGCTCTCAGTGGTCGTACTAACGCTCTGTTCACATTCAGACATTTCTTTTTGACTTTACTTCCTGTTACTTCAATGTTAAACCCAGCAGTATGAGCTTTATTTTTTTTTGCAATAGGTCATGGTTCTCTTTCCAAAAATGCATTTACTTTTATAACAAAACTGTCACAGCACTTTGAGACAGGACAGCTGCAGCTGTTTTGGTCAAACCTTGATAGTGTTGTTGCTTTACTTGCGTTAGTTTTCAGAATGTGAGCAAAGTATGACTCTCAGCTTCTACTACACCCAATTCTAACTCAGTAGCAGTAAGCAGGTGAAAACCTTATACCACCTGAGATCTTAAAGAAACCATCTCGCTGAAAACCAAACACGGGTTTACTGCTGAGAAGCTGGAAGGTTTTTCAGGATGTTTGGTGAAAGTTTTCTTAATACCTTGTCAAGTTCATCCTGGGTCATCTTCCTGGAAGCTTTTGCAAGCTCCAAGGCCATCATTTTATTCTTCAGCAGCTTCTGCAAATCTTGCAAATCGTCCTGGATAAAAATAATAATCAAAAACAAAACAATTTTACCCGTAAATCAGAACATTTAACACATGAGCGGTGCAACTTTAAAAATACCAAAAGTTACCTGAAGCTTTTTAACAAGCTTTTCTTCCTTCATCTTTTCAATGAATTCCAAGTCACTCTGGGTGGGCTGATAGCCCTTCATCCCCTTCAGCAAGGTGTCAAGATTAGCTAGTTTAAAAAAATAAAAATAAAAAAAAACACAGACCAAATCACTTTTCCTGTCTTTAGCAAGAGTCTAGTTAGTCAAAGTTCAATGAGTCTACAGAGCATGGAGATCACCTGCTTCAGTAAAGCTGCACCCAAGAGCTGGACTTTGTTGCTTTGTTGTGTCAACCTGGAAATACAATTGATTGTGTCAATATATGACATTTTATATATAAAAAAACAACTACAATAAAACAAACATACATCTGTGTCTGGGGTCTTGCACTTCTCTGGATCACAGAACTTCAGCTGCTTCTTCACAGCCGTCATCGGAGGGGTCCGGGGAAGCTGGCGACCTGATGGGATGCAGTTTCTAAAGGGATTGCGTCTTTCCAAATGTTTTTCTGACATCTCTTAGGAAAATAAAAGCACAAACACAAAAAATATAAAACCAATTTACCAAGAAATCCTAGTCTGGCTTCAATATTTGCTACATTTAGCTCCACAGAAACAACAAAAAAAGCAAAGGTAACCTCATTCAAATTCATCTATAAAACTTATCAACAAATAATTAAAAAGAAAGAACCAGTTTTCTAAATGAACTTCTGAAAAACTTGTTCAGACCTGCTTGTGTTTGCTGCTGGATGGTAATCACTCTCCGAGTGCTTTCAGCTGGTTTCAGAGCTGCTGTTCTGCTTTCAACCACTCGATGGTGACAGAGGACCAGCTGCACTTTCATTTCTTTTCAGATGACAAAGATGAAGTTTTCACTTTTTTTGCACAATTTTAACTAATTAAAGTGCACATTGTTGACAGGATTATACTTCAAAACCCTGT
Organism: Austrofundulus limnaeus; assembly: GCF_001266775.1. Classification (NCBI taxonomy): domain Eukaryota; kingdom Metazoa; phylum Chordata; class Actinopteri; order Cyprinodontiformes; family Rivulidae; genus Austrofundulus; species Austrofundulus limnaeus. The sequence continues at coordinate 174,634 of NW_013952725.1, read as the reverse complement.
AAACATTAAGCACAACTGAAAATATTTCACAAAATAAGTGAAAACTTTACTTTCAAAGCATTTAATGTCATTTTTATTTTCCTTTCAGGTTCTAAAAGTTGAGGCAGACAAAGTTTTACTTGTGACTGTCTTCCTGTCTTGTCTTATCTCATGAACCAGTGGATCAGTTTTAATGAAACTTTCAGCAAATACTTCATGGACATATACCTCTACAGGTGATTAACTTTTGGAGTGACCTGAAATTAAAACGGTTGCAATGACCAACTAACTCTGAACACAAAGATGACTCTAACCCAGTCAGTTTCACAGATAGAGAGCTGTAGTTGGGTATGGTAGTAGTCAAAAATGATCTCCAGCAAATAGTCTGAGTTAAAAAAATATTGCACAATATCTTTGGGTAAAACTGGGGCATTAACCTTTGCAGTGAGCGCTATCTGTCTGTTAGAAAATTATCTCATGAATCGCTGAACAGTTTTTTAATTGCAATTTCAAGAAATAATATTGGATGTAAGTCCATTCATCCATCCACCCATCATAACAAGGATAAAAACAAATACATAAATTTAAATCACGTCAGGGTCACCATCTGAAAAATATGTTGTGTTCAGTTACTCCAATATGTGTAAAGAATAAGGCAATAAATACAGAATTAAGACGTGAATGTTAGTATAAAAACAGAAGCCATGTAAATACCCATTGGCTAGGCCAGGGGTCTGCAAACTTTACGATCAAAAGAGCCATTTGTGCTCCTAGTCTCACGAATAAAATGTGTCCGGAGCCGCAAAACAAGCTACAACTGTGATTAGCAAGTAATGGTCTGTGGGCCTTTTCGAGGCCTTTTCGGGAACATTTACGGTCAGTGGAGGAGACATTAAAAAACTAAAAATATTTTTTTAATATTATTTTTTTATTATACTTGTTGTGGAATACTTATTTTCTGTATCACCTGGACACTGTCCACTTGTTCCTGTTCCTGCAGATATGAACACTTGTTCATATCTTATGATATCCTTCCGGATGTCAGCATCAAGCTGACCTATTTCCGTGTATCAGG
>NW_013952725.1:171372-173570 GCF_001266775.1 Austrofundulus limnaeus | reverse complement strand
GAGTACTGAAAATTGGTACTGTTAAGTACCGGTACCGATTCCCAGGTACCAGATATTGGTAATGAATCGATTCAAATGTCAAAAATACTCATCCCTACTGCAGATGGTCAATTTGAGCTGAAGAGCTCCTGACTGTGTTTTAGATAAGTGGCCAACATTCAGGAAACATGCAAAAATGATGCTTTCTGGTTGGCTGACATGGTGCGTCAAGCAGCAAAAGTTCAGAATTTTTTAACTTGAGCATCAGCACCTACAGCTTCATTGCGCGCCGTGCTAAAAGCGCTAGATGCGCTGCGAGACCCCTAGACACGYGTCCAGACTTTGCATGTAAACCGGCCGCTCCTGCTACTTAAACRCATTCGGTGTGAACCCAGCTTTRCGTTCCTTGTARATGAAAAGGGGTTTTGCACCCCAGTGTTTTTGTTCTTATCCAGACGGCTCTTTGAGTGTTAAAGGTTGCCAATCCCTGACCTAGTTGGATAATAAAAAAGACTAATACAGAAAAAAAGAAGTAACTGAMAGAAACATTATTTTATGCTGTGACAAATTGGCGCTCAGAAATAGATTTATAATGGATTTCAATGAGGAACACTTAAGAGTAGAAAAGCAAGGCAATTTTGACAAATTAAAAAAAAAGCTTTTTTTAGGTGTTTTCCATAATATGTTTAGTGACAACACCAAAATAAACTAGTAAGTAAAAACACAAACAAAAATAAACACGTGACTGATTTTTTTCCCCCCATGAGGACCCTCTGAGCATTGAGCCAATTATTTGAGACCCCAGAGGGTCTGACCTTAGACTCGGCCCTGCCCAGGGAACCGAGGCGTCCTCCGAAGAGATAAAACACGAGCGTGTGCGCGCGCGCATGTCGGATTCACAACCAAGATGGCGGCGGAGCGGAGCACCGGCTCGGTGCGGTGACTGTCTGACAGAAGAAGAAGCGTCTCCTCCTCCATCCGGAGCTAACTCTGTTCAGGAGAAAYAACTCCAGTACTTTCAGCGAGCAGCGCATCTCCTCATCACGGTCATGTTGCAGCAGCTCGACTAGAGGACGGAYACCGAGCCGAGTTGTGTGTGTGAGGACTGACGTTCATCAGCGGGTAAGTGCGGAGCGATGGACCGTTACTGAGTTACAGAACAGCTGCCTGCTACYAGAACCAGCTATAAATCCCTTATGCTAGCTCTGTCACCTCCCCCGTGCCGGCTGTGTGACATGCTAACACTGTACATTGTTTTATAGTTGTTTTCCACCTGAGCGCGTGCCACAGGTAGTTGGGTTGTTTTAAATCGACTTCAATTAGGAGAAGATGAATTTGAGTCGAGCCAAACTCAGCTCATGTCATCCAAGCTGCGCTCCAGAGCTAAAAAATACCCACTAAATAATACTAATTTGCATGCACAACACAGTGAAACGTCTGTGTTGCTTTTCTGTTAAATACCTTTTAATGTTAACCTTTCAGGGGCAGTTATCCAGGTGTGTAAATGATTTGGTGGATGTAAGAGGAAAAAAAGACTAGAAGCTGTTTGAGCTGAGAAGTGGTGAAAATAATCCACGTTGCTCTTTAAACTCCCACAAGAACACACAATTCAAACCTCTGTCAATCTTCTGTGGATGTTCACCTGAAACAGCAATATGTCCAATTACCTGTCACATGCTGTTTACCTGCTCTACTATAAAAATGCAAAGATTTGCCAAATAACTTAATACTTGAAGGCTCCTTTAAGTAACGCACTGTTTTTTCACCACAGTGTTTAAGACCATCTTATGTAGAGAAATAACAGAGTTGGAGTCCTTTTGGTCAAACCTTGAAAATAATAAGTGGTGTGTTGTCAATGACTCTCAGCTACTACCACATCAAACTTCAGTGTGTGTCAAACTGACAGAGTTAAAATCATTTTTCTGTTGGTTAAAGGTTGATTAGCTCTTGAATTGGACTAATTTCAAAAGTTCATATTTAAGATTTAATGTCCATCCAGTAGTTTATAAGATATTTTGCTAACAACCACGGTTGACTCCAACATTTAATGCCAAACCTTTAAACAAGGACTTTGCACCGAGAGTTGCACTTGAAGTCTGTGCTGGTTATGACTCTCAGCTACGACCACACCAAATTTAAACAATATGTTTGTAGAATACAGCGGGTAAAATAAGTATTGAACACGTCACCATTTTTCTCAGTAAATATATTACTAGAGG
>NW_013952725.1:165842-168926 GCF_001266775.1 Austrofundulus limnaeus | reverse complement strand
ATAAACCATTTTGCAGTTAAAAAATTCATAAACACCCCACCCCACTCTCCAAACATAAAATCATGCCCACCTCCCACCCTCCAACCCACACAACCAGAAACAACTCTAAAATTGATTACCCAGTGCAATTCAGTGATTGCAACATTGGGTAGATTTAAGATACTTTTAAAGATTATTTTTAAAACTAATATTTTTGATTGATTGATTTTTTATTTATTTAAGTGTCATGCCGCTTCCGGAGCCCAGCCCTCATGGGCTTATAAGACACTCCACACATAATACATAACAGAATGACCACATTCATATCACAAAAACCCACAAAAAATATCGTCATCACAACCAGAGACTCATCCAGGATACAGAACATGATGTAATAAAAGAACTAGTTTTTTACATGATCGGGAGCAGCGTTCCACTGAGCGATGGATTTAACTGAAAAAGCTGCTTGTTCAAAGGCTGAGCGTCGAGCAGGAACTTCACAGTTCTGCCTGGATGTTCTAGTTATGCGCAAAGAAATGGCTGAATGATAATAAACACATTTTTGCAAACAGATTGACGCTAAACCGTTTAAAACTTTATATACTGTTTACATATTTGAAAAAAAAACTCAAATTCTCAAAAGAAACATGTTATATTTCTGCATAATCCAACAATAATGGTACCTTAAGGGCTTGTTGTCCTATATTTTGAGGGCCTGTTTGTAACAAGACTCTACAGGTTTTAGTACTGACACATTGGTTTGTCCCCAACATGAAATTGCAATATGAAATGTGTGGAAAAAATGAGTGCGTGCATGAGTATCTTAGCCGCTTCCAATGACAAACAAGATCTAACATGTCTAAAATTGACCAAGTCTAACAGTTTGTGTCATTTTTTTAATATGCTTCTTGTAGTTGAGGTTAGAATTGTGTTTTTCTTGGTTTTAAGATCAGCTGGCTTTGGCAGCCACCTTGAATTGGTTGATTGTAAAAGTCGAGCCAGATACAGCCAATGATGACTTTCTGCAAGTGTCATTAAAATCTGTGCAGTGGTAGATATTTTGGTAAGACACATGGACACACACAGACAAGAGGATAATAAACAGTCTACCCTTGTTTTTCTGTGACAGACATTAAAATTGACCTGACAAAAGCACAGCTAATCCCTTGTCCTATGAGACTATGAAGACCCTTGCTCTGGGCCCTGAAAATTCACAGGATTTTCTTCCTTCTAACATTTCTTGTGAGTTTTTGCAATAGAAAATACAGAATTATGCTGTTTTGTGTTCCTCTCTGTATTTTGTCATGCTTATTGCAAAAGAAGGATCCTTTTGCAGTGAACTAAATATGGCCCTRCAGCTTTATAACAGGATATTTATCATTTTGAATGTACCGAAAAGGAAGTTGGAGCAGAAAAAAAGCAAACCGGCTTCACTTCAGCTCTTTTTTTCTTTCTAAATAAATCAAAGTTAGTTTGGTTCTGGAAATTCCTGTTCCACTTATTAAATCTAGCAAAATCTTTTATTGATTTTTATTGTAAATAAAGGTGAATTATTAAACAAAGACATCACATGTCCTCTCTCTTTAATTTCATGACTTTTTCATGCTCACAGCTGGTACAGTTTGTCCCTAAAATATCTCTGGACAGAATTTTGTTATTATTGCCGCCTCACATAAAAGGTTACGTGACTGTGTGTGCTCATTTGTCTGTCTGTTAGCAGCCACAGCTAATCAACCTTAACAAAAACAAACATGACACTAATTCAGTCAGTTTTCCTGACTTTGAACTAAAATCTTATTGATTGCAGCTAACAGTCATCCTCAAACCACAAACACTGACAGATCATGGGGGGTTCTGTTTAAATTGATAAGGAAAATGTAATAGAATCAAAAAATGCTACTATATTATTATTCTGCTCTGGACCTTTGCTTTAAATCTATAAATCTTTTACTTGTGATTTGGACCATTAGTATAAACTAAATATATCAATTCAAAATATTCCTAATTTTCTTTTGTACTCTATCAAACATTTGAAAAACACAGATAAAACAAAATGATTTATTGTAAATGAAAGTTCAGCARTGATGAAAGGCTGAGGCTGTCGTATGAAACATGACTGGATTGTAGAGTTAATGTCACGTTTTCCAGGTTTGTCTTTGCAAGGAAACATGTTCATGTTGTGGACTGAGCTGCAGAGAATACATGAGGAGTTTATCTGTGGTCAGGTCAGACATCACAGAAACAGCTGGGACTGTTTATTTGAGGTTTTGGAGACACTCTGGCTGTCTTTCCTCTAAATGTCCTTTTTTTATGTTGATGATTTTACTCAGGACAAACAAGTCCAGTCAAATCTGACGTGTGTTAGAAATACAAACCCTGCAGCTAGTTGTTCTAAAACCTAACAAAAATCTACAAACCCATTAATCCTTTGCTTTTGGTGCATTTTTTAAATTCAAACATTAGTTGCTCTATTTCTTCCTCAAATTTCTCATCATTCACTTGATTGTTTTTCTGTTTATAATTATTACATATGTTTGTAAGTTTTTAGCTTTTAGCTACTGATTATATTATTTTTAGTGGCYGTGTTACTAATTTTAGCTTTTAACTACTATTTTCATTTTGTTTTGTGTTTTCCTTCCATGAAGCAGCTCTGTTGTCCTCCATCTGCATTATAAGTTAGAGGCTGAGTCATTTCTACCTTCTTCTCTCTGTCAAAATACTCTGGTTTCATTTAAAAGAGCTGAACATCAGGCATTTTCCACAATTAACCTTCAAGCTGGATAGAGCTCACATGCCGCTCACCAGAGCATCTAGTAAGCGTCATCATTTACCCACAGTGCTTTGCAGCATAAATAACATGATGACGTCCGTGTGTTGAAGCATTTTTAAAATTGATCTAAAACTGAATAGCCTACAGTATTTTTACACTATTTTTATATAGTTAATAAAACAACTATTCGGGGTTCCCCTTTAAGTACCATTCTGTTCATTGTGGCTTAAAGTTACTGTTTTGTTTTTATTTGTGTGTGTGTGTGTGTGTGTGTGTGTGTGTGTGTGTGTGTGTGTGTGTGTGTGTGTGTGTGTGTGTGTGTGTGTGTGTGTGTG
>NW_013952725.1:158636-165822 GCF_001266775.1 Austrofundulus limnaeus | reverse complement strand
GTGTGTGTGTGTGTGTGTGTGTGTGTGTGTGTGTGTTGGGGGTTGCTGATTTTTGCATCTGATCTGCTTGTTTTAACAGTTAATTCATTCTTTAAAAACACATTTATTCAGCACTCAACATTCACATTTCCGTTTTGCTGAAAAAGACGTTTCTTTAGTTGCTGAAGTTGAGGACATGCTAGTGGACAGCATGTTAGTTTTCTCTTGTCTGTTCTTGTTCGGAGGGGTGCCCATTAAGAATGCCAGAGAGAAAGAGGTCATACCTGAAATGAAAGCAAAAATGTCTCAAATGGCACAGTTTTTGTGCCTGTCCTTGATGTGCAGGGTTTATAAGAGAAAGATCAAAAGGGTTAACAGTCTCTGCTCAGGTTATGAAGTTTTAAGATAACCATTATTTCTGTTTGCTTAGGTTAGACCTGATGTCTTTCCCACCCTGACATTAGATGTTCTTTCCCGTGTTCAGGGATGGCTTTTTTTCATTTTTTATTTTTATTTTTCCTCAGGCTGTTCATGCATTTTATTCTGCATCCTGACGATTCACTGAGCAACAAAGTTCAGAAATAGTCTGAATTTCAGGAGCATCCTCTCACAGAATGTGGATGCTCTGAATGCCGGATGTGGTGAAGATTCACTCCTTTGCTTTTCATTTTATATGCACAAAATAAATTCTCCAAACTTTATCACTCAGGGTTTGTGTTGTTATAAAACCATAGTGAATGTTACTGCTGTGTGAAGAGTTTCCCTCAGCTTGGTGTGTTTTATTCTGCAGACTGGAAGTAATAACTTTTAGTCTTTTTTAGCTGGCATTAATTTTAGGTTATACAAAACAAAGGCTGTCAACAGTCTCCTACATTTAAAGAAATAAACTGCAGAATTCATCATCAGCAGGTTACATCCATTCATATAAACGGGGTATATGCTGTATTACTGGATTGGGCGTCACGTGACCTGGACATGCTTCACAAGGGGGATTTTTATGCATTGAGCTAATGCTAATGCTAACCATTGAAAACAATAAACAAATAAACAAATCAATAAACTGAACTGTGATCCAGATCTGTATTCATTTTGGGGGATGTCAGCAGAGGATAGGAACTTTTGATTTTTCTTTACTTTTTTGCCAAAATCATCAATATTAAAACAGTAAAAGGCTTGAACTACTTCAGTTGGTGTGCAATGAATCTAAAAAATATCAAAGTTTAATGCTTATCAGTACATTACAGAAAATAATGAACTTTATCACAATATGCTAATTTTTTGAGAAGGACCTGTATTACAAACATTGCGAGCCACATGGTTTTAGTAACAAAACCTTTTGATCATAATTTGACCAAAACAGTAATTTGTTAGCCTAAAGGCCTCAACATGGTGTCTTTGTTTTACAGTRTTTTGTTCAAAACCAGACATTGTGTTGTAAACTAAAAAGCTGTTGTATAGTTGCTTGTGGAACATGTAGGAATAGGATTATTTGTTCCCAGGGAATATTATCTCCAAAAACAATAATTAGCTTTAAGCTCAGGGTTTTTTCTGCAGGGAGAAGCAGGATGCTGTTTGGCTTCTGATGCGAGTCAAAATGAATGTAAGAACTTATCAAAAGTGAGATTCATAGCTTTTGTCAATGGGATTACTCACATAACAGAACGTATTTCACTTACTTCAGGTATTTTGGGTAATAAGCTTGGTTTAGGTGAATCAATAAATCAACTTTATATCTATAGCACATTAAAAACACAGGGATAATCAAAGTGCTGTAAAATAGAAGTATAAGTTTTGCTGTACACAAATAAGTTAAGACAATAAAAGAAACATACAACACATACCAGGTTCACAGCAGGTGTGTTTTAAGGTGAAGGCTGTGGGGTGTTTTAATTTAATTTAATTAAGGAGTGTGCCATGCCACGTGTGTCAGGAGGAATGGAGGATAGCCCACAAGGCCTAGGACCGCAACGGTCCATCTCTAAATTAGGTCTAGGGTGCAATGAGATGTTATTTAGGTTCCAACCTGGAAAAATAAAAAATCATTGCATAATGTTGCAACCCCTCTGGCATGACCCCTGGTCCACACAGGGGGCGTGCAACACAGTTTGACCACTTCATTGAARAGTTGAACACACCAAATATTGGTGTACAGATATTCTTTTCATTTCACACAGTACAACTTRTCTTGCAACATTATCTAAAAGATCTTTACATATTTTGTGGAATTTTAAAGGTTTTCTTTGATCAGGTTGGACTCCTGTTTTATTATCTTTCATACTGCTGCTGTTTGTTTTGCTGCAGGATCACGGGGCAAATGATCATTTCTCACTATTCTTTGAGTAATTCAAGATGATTATAAGAAGTGAGTAAAGACACCGGTAATAAAACACTTCAACTTTAATAGACTGATAAGGAGCACAGTCTGCCAACCAATATATGTTTTTACATAAATAATGCTGTTAAATGTAAATCTTCAGACTGGAGCAGAATTTTCTGCCAGCCAGGGAATTAAAGAATTAAACTCGTGAGACAAAGCTGTTCTGAGATTAGGCTTCCTAGAGACATGGTATTTATTTCCCACAAAGCTCAGTRTTAGGACTTGCTTGAATATGATGCTTAAAATCTGTATATCAACAAATCAAATTCTGCTAAAGGAAAGGAATTGTTTGTCTTTGTGATTTTTTTGTACAACAGAGATTAAAAAGTTTGTCCATGGAAAATATGTAAGAATTTAAGACTATTGATTATATCTAAACAAGTTTGCCAAAAATGAAATGTTCAGCGAGTGAATCACCAAGGCTGATAAAAATTACAGCTTTACACCGAAAACGCTCAGACTGGAAACACACCACTTAGTTAAATGAAAGGAACATAAAACAAATAATGTGCCTTTACATAATAGTGTTGAATGGGACCCATTTTATGATGCCGTTAAAATTTCCTCATGCAGTATTATGTCACACTACAATGGCTTGTTACATTTTATTACTGGCTGTATTTAAAGGCAATTAAACAGGCCTCTGGTAGACTTTATATTTTATTTTTTAGATTGTCCCTAAAAACCCGTACACACACACACACACACACACACACACACACACACACACACGTTTGCACCGCTATCCATTTGGGGACCCTAAAACTAACTTAAACTCAATTCACACCTTGGTCCTAAACCCAACCCCCAACCCACCAATGGCATTTAAACTAAGTGGGGACTCGACTTAGGTCCCCAAATGTACCAGTTGTCCCCAAATGTAGGCGTTTTGTCTTAAAATTGCCCCCAAATGTCACCCCCCCCACACACACACACACACCAATGTGATACAGCTATCTTTATGGGGACCTGGCATTGACTTCCATTATTTTCTACAGCTTATCCCTGACCACCAACCCTAAAATTAACCTCACAGGTACCTACTTGACCCTAAAAATAACCTAAACTCAATTCACACCTTTCCCTTGGCGTTTCCCCTGATGAGGACTAGACTTAGGTCCCCATAAGTACCAGTCAGGTCCCCATAAGTAAAATTAGGTCCCCACAAGTAGGTGTGTATGCCAAAAAAAAAAAACTGTCCCACAATGTAGGGAAAACCAGTCCCACTCTTCCAGTTTGGGGGTCACAGCACTGAGTGCTTCAATGACCACTGGAACTACTGACGGTTTGACTGTCCCCGACTTTTCTGTTTCCTCTTTCAGCCTAGGTACTTTTTGAGCTTCTCAGGCTCCTGATGTTACGTCACTTGGGATTGCTACACCTGTAACTACTGTCTTTTTCTGGTTAGCCATCACATGTTTGTCAGTCTAAATTTGAATGTCCTGTAGTATATCTTAATTTAGTTTGCACTATAACATGACTTTTATGTGTCTTATGAAAAGGAAGTTATTGTAATAAATAAAGATAAAACTAGCGTTTGAGTCTGTTTGACAAGGGCTTGATGAAAAGATTTAATTTGATGTCAGAGAAAATGATTCCTGCCATACATAATGTCTGTTATGCAGACAATTTTTAAACTTTTCCCAATCCTAGTTAAAAGGGTTTTTTTTYGTCACAACATTAAGGCACCGTAATGAACCGTGACACTTTTCTTCCAAGCCATGTAATTCAAAGCTCTCTGTCATTTCACTACACACAGATCTCAGATTTGAATCTCAGCGGTGGTCTTTCCCAGTGGAGTTTACATATGTGGGTGTTCAGGTACTCTGGTTTTCTCAGACTGGTCACAACTACACATGCTGGGTCAATTAGAGTTTCAGTTTTGACCTGAGGTATGAGATTGTGTATGTGCATTTGTGTTTGGGTTTGCCTTTGGATGGATCCTCTTTGTTCAATGCAACAGTTTACATTAAAAGTTGGAAGGAAAATAGATTTGTATTTTCCTCTTGATGTAACATGACCTGATGTTGGTCGAAGGTAGAAGGGCCAAAYGCCCACTGCTCTTGGCTAATTAAAAGCAGATGTTTGACTTCCTACTGACTCATGTTTATGTTCTCGAGCACATTCTTTTACACCTCCACGTGTCTGCCCTGCTGTGGTCGTCTCGGCTCCGTGCTGGATGTCTATACAGCTGGAGCAGAGTGCAGTGCCTGGCCCGTTAGGAACCTCAAACCAAAGTGTCTTTGGTAATTTTCTTTGGCTCCACTTCTCGTGAACCTAAAACAGCTGGAAATCGTTGCCCTGTCACTTTGGCTTAAACAAAGCCTTGTGGAAGCAAGCTGGAAGCCTGTAGGGTTTTGGACATTTCATCGGACTCCTCCCTGAACTCCTACTGGGATTAAAAGTCAGTGAGTTCATGCAGAAAAACTTTGACTATGGCTGGTTCCAGGACCGACAAGTTTAAAGTTTCAGGACCTGTGGGGCTGAACTCTATCTACTCTGTGAGATTGGGAAAATTAATATATATCCACTAAAGTTTGGTGGAACACATTGTCTCAGGGCTGTTGGAAATGAAAAAAACACTATTGTACATAATTCAGACATGTCTGAATATAGTTTGCAATGGAATAATAGGGTTCCTATGACCCTTAGCAATTTGAGGTGCTCGGCACATATCCTTCTTAAAGATACCCATTTTTCATGCCAGGATGCAATCTGATGGATTTCTCTTTCTGGGTGTTTACATTGAGACAGAGTCAAATTTTATGTTTCAGGTCATCTGGCTGGAATTAACTCAAATATTTTGGCTGCAGGTTTTAATTTGTTAGCATCACAAATGACATGAGTCAGAGCTCTACATCATCTGGGTGCAACTCTGAGTGATCATGTTAGATTCCTATAAGACAAATTATTTAGATTTTACAGCAAAACTGCATTTAGGATTTATATTTCTTCTCAGCATTTTGATGTAGACATGCTCATTCTTTCTGGAGAACAGTACTGTATATTTGCAAACCCCTAGACTGAACAAATTCTGGATAAGAGCTACAGGTGTTAGACAATGAAACTGAAACAGCTGGTTTTAGACCATATCATCCCTTTCAGACAGCTTCCTCTTGCGTCCATAGTTAAACCTGTTGGATGTGGTTGGTCCTTCTTGGTGGTATGCTGACATTAACATGGATACCGTGGCTCTTGATACATCACAACGACTTGCTGTCATGGTCACAGATGCACCAGCAAGACGTGCACCAACAATTTGTCCTCTTTTGAACTCTGGTATGTCACCTATAGTGTTGTGTGCTTTGTAATATTTTGAGCAAAACTGTACTCTTATCCTGCTAATTGAACCTTCACACTCTGCTGTTACTGGTGGAATGTGCGGTTAATGAAGATTGGCCACCAGGCTGGTCCAATTTAGCCATGAAACCTCCCACACTAAAATGACAGGTGTTTCAGTTTCATTGTCTGACCCCTGTAACTTTTTGCTTTAATGTATGAACTTGCGTAACTTTTATCAACAAGTGAGGCCTGTTTATTTTTTTCCATAGGATTTGGTGAAGTGCAAACAAAAAATGCAGCATTTCACTTTGGCACCTGTGTCTACTGTACCCAGCCACGCTGATTTCCTTTATTTTTGAAATTTAGAGCAGGCAGAAACAGCAGGGTGAAAACAGTGGAGGAGGTTGGAGTCTGCTGGATACCCTGGTTTGTCCCACATAGGGTGTGCAGATATTTGCAGTCTTTATATAATGTGCTCAGTGATGTTCCTGCTTTGGCTGGCGCTATATATTTTTAGCTGACTGACAACATGGCGGGGATACGTATCATTCTTAGCTCCGTCACATGGCCCTAACTGGGGATCTTTGCAGGAGGTCTCTGCTGCTCTCCTTGTGTGACTCCAATAAATCAGCTCCACGTTTATTTTTTTTAATCATTTTAAAGTAAGTGAAGAGGGACATAAGCTTGTTGTGTTTAGTAAAGTAGGTCTCATGCAAGAAACAAGATAATGTCTAACAGACACCCTTTACTAAATAATACAGTGCATTTTGAATATAATTTGTTTTCTCATTGGATGTGTTTTGAATCAATCAAATTCAGAACAGTTTTGTTGAGTTTTATGTTCTGGCTTTGCATTTAAAAGAAACAAGCATGTGCTTTCAGTATGTTATAATTTCTGTTGTCATTATGTCAGTGAAGTCCAAGGACGTCCAGCCAGAATTGTGTGCCTACACCCCTAAACTCATACGCTCAGCTTCATAGTTGTTGGTTTTCCAGACACAGGCTCACATGCACATTTCATTTTTAATTTCATGCCTGCGATTGTTGTGGACCTATGTGGAATTAAAATAGACTGTGCCACCACAATTCATTTCTTATTTTATCGCACGCTGCCAAGGTAAAGGCAGAGTGATGATGTTTTTGCCTCTCTTTGTGTGTGTTTTCAATTGTCTGTCCTGTTAATAGATATTTGTTAGTCTGATGTTCTTCTGAGTGGATTTTAATAAGACTTGCAGAAACTAATCATTAGGTGTTTTTTTTCAAGGTTTAACTTTACAGAATTCAGTTTTAATAGAGAAAAGTTACAAATAAATAAATATAAAGCATTGATAATTTGGGTTTAGCTCCAGTATCAGTACTTGTAACTGCATTTTATGTAACATCACATTGCATAGTAAATTTCCAAACTTGGTCATTAAAAAGAACGAAAAAAAACCTGCTGTATAAGAAAAAAAAAACCTTTGGTGTTTTTGTTTTTCTGTTTACCGTATTTTTCGGACTATAAGCCGCACCGGACTATAAGCCGCACCCGCCATTTTTTTCAAAAAA
>NW_013952725.1:154708-158258 GCF_001266775.1 Austrofundulus limnaeus | reverse complement strand
ATTTAACTGACCTTATTTTGGTAGTTTTCTTTAACCGTTTCTGGTCCAACAAAAAGTCTCTTTCATCGTCCTCCGGTGCACTGAAACCGTCGAACTTCAGTGTAGGAGTTAAACAAGCTCAAAAAAGCTGCGTCACACAGCGGTACCTGTTCAGTTTCTGTGTCGCTGTCCTCCCGGGCTGGCTCTGAAGCTGTGGTGTCCTCGTCACGTAGCAGTCCAGCCTTTCGGAACCCACTTGTGATGGTGGACTTGTTCACTCTGCTCCACGCTGTTAGRATCCACTGGCAGACATCAGGAAATGACGCTCTTCGCATTCGGCCAGTTTTTRTGAATGATTTATCCCCGTCAGTCATCCAAGCCTCCCATTCACCGCTGAGGGCTGCTTTAAATGCACGATTCACASTGATGTCCAGCGGTTGCAAAAACTTTGTTGTACCTCCAAGAATAACAGCAGGAATTGAGTTTGTTTTCTTGATTGCTGCTTTCACCGAATCCGTGATGTGGGCCCACATACTGTCCAATATCGTGTCTGTCGAAGATCCGTCGTATCGTGTCTGCTACTAGCTAAAACAAAATGGTGCTACACCTCCGGCTAAGCTGGCAGTATGGTCGCTCGGCTGTGGACCGGTCGAAGCGCCGTCACATGATTGTTCGGCGTTTGTTTTCGCACTGACCTTTCATAGTTCCCCTGAGAAACCCAGAGCCCAGCTGCTGGGAAAGCCCTCCTGCTCCAGCATACATCACTGCATGGGATTCCTTCCCCGGGAAGTGCAATGTCGAAAAAAAAAAGTCAGCAGCTCTTCACTCGACGTTTATCCACAAACTGGTCCTGGAATAAGCTCCAAAGTTTTTATCAGTCAGATTCCACCATGAAAAATGTCTGTTTTATCCCCTTTTATGAGTTTTTGGCCATTGACTATCTTTAAATCGCTGCTTCCTGGTCAACAGTCGGCTCTGGAAGAGATCGCTTTTTTCTTTTTTTTTTTCTTCTGTTTTTGAAGCGAGTGGTTGAAGCAAATGGAGCATAAGAGCCCCCTGGTGGCTGAAGAAAAAAATCCACGTATAAGCCGCACCGGTCTATAAGCAGCATGGTTCAAAGTTCAGGAAAGAAGTCGTGGCTTATAGTCCGAAAAATACTGTAATTAGCTTTTTTTCTTTTTTGACGGTGCAATGAATTCTGGGATACCGTCGTCCACATAGGTTACTCAGATGCCACTGACATTTTTGGGATTTTGTCTGCCGCATTTGTCGGCCTCATGAGTACGCGCCTACGAATTGGGACAGCCTACGGCGCAGGGCAGTGACGTAAGCAGTTGACATCGGCTGCAACCCATGAATTGAGGCACAGTCACTGCCTTTGACTCAGCCAGTTTTACAGATTGTATTCTAAAATTTATTTTGGTGGTTCCTAGATGTAGTCCCTACGAGATACTTCAAACACACACCTTTTCTTAATCTTTTGCTTTAGCTAGACTTTTGTGAATCAACCCTGTTTGTCTGTTGGCAAAATATTTCATGAACCAGTGGACACATTTAAATAAAGCATTCAAAGTAATTATTGGCCGTACATCTAAAACTGATCAACTTTTGGAGTCAACCTAATTCACATTGGATGCCACTTTTAATCAACTTCAGTGTGCAAAAACGGTTATACGTCAGTAAATTTTACCGATCTTCAGCCAAATCTTGTACAACACACACTCCCATGTGCTAACAGACCATGCAAGATATTGCAATGTTGCCCAGGATTGTGCATAATTTTATTGACAAGGTTTGATCAAAGTAGGTTGAACTCCATCATAACACAAGATGATTTTGGTCTAAAAGTGTTTCACGAGGCAGTAGGTGATATGCATTCTTTCAAGGAATGCTAGGCCTTAAATACTTTCTCTGTTTTCTCCTGTGTCTTTTCTCGTCTGTCACACAGAGAAACCCCGGAGACAGTTTAAATCAGGTTTTTATTTTTAAAATGGTGTGGTTTTTATTTGAAATATTAAAGCTACAACTGACTCTTCACATTACTTTTTTAGTATCTTTCACTCAGTTCCCTTGTGGTCATTTTTGTCAGAAAGGACGCATTCTCACCTGTTTCTCTTATTTGACACTAATGTGTTGTGATCCAAACATCCCAGGAACATTTATGAAGCTCTGCTGTGTCTCAGGCAGGAAGTTGAGCTCTGACTGTGGTCTTGGACTCAATATCCTGCGCAGATGTCGGCTCCTTAAAGCGCCTGCAGTTAAACCGTTTCTTCTCAAGCTCCAAAACCACAGCGGGAAGCTAGTATCAAGGTATATTCAAGAGATTATGTCTTAATGTGTTAATACTGTGTGAGAGTTGAATAGACCACCTTCTGGCTTATCACAGCTGAGCAGACCTCTCTTGGCATAGAGACTCAGCCCAGCACACTGTGACTGTTTTCTCATTGTTTTCCCACAGCGTGGAAACGATGAGGCAAGATGCATTTGTAATCTGAGCGTGAGCGCCAGAACACACTGAAACAGCGCTTTCTCACCATCTGTCAATAACACTGCAGCGACAACAGACGGAATCACACGTTGTCTTTTGTTTGGATGTAATCTCAGCTCAATGACCCTGTGAAAATCTTATTTTGTTATATCAATAAACAAGCTTTTATTCACCAAATGTGTACAAAACAGATTACATAAGACAGAGCTGAAAAGAATTAGAAAGAAAGACACGGTACTGTTAATGCACTACATGCTTTGGATTCTGCATGATTTCATTTCTTTAATTTAACGTTGTAATAACTAATTTTATAGTAAACCAAACTGACAGTGGTACAAATGGCTTTTTACTTGGTTGTGATGGAAACTGAAGTTTTTTGCTTGCATAGTATCAGACAGACATGAGTTGGCAGCTTTTCCCCCATCCCCCTGAGCAGGGACATTAGGTGTAATTAACACAACTTGTTAATTAAATTCTGTTCCAACACCCTCCATCTGCATATGGTTGGTGTCACGAGTCTTGTTCAGTTAAATACCTTATGGTTAAACTAAAAAAGTGGAACAACTGATTGCTTTGAAAGAATTAACAGTTTAAATATGATCATTTTGCCAGCTATGCAAAGTTAGATTTTATGGAAATATATATATT
The DNA here is from genome assembly GCF_001266775.1 of Austrofundulus limnaeus. Lineage (NCBI taxonomy): Eukaryota > Metazoa > Chordata > Actinopteri > Cyprinodontiformes > Rivulidae > Austrofundulus > Austrofundulus limnaeus. Next base: position 155,143 of record NW_013952725.1, on the reverse strand, counting down.
TTTTAATCTGCTGAGGATCACACATCTAAACCTTGTAATTGCAGCTGTGATTAACCAAATGTGTTCTTGGGTTATTGCATCATTTACCAGGAGAATACAAGCAAGGCTGGATTTTTCCTTGCAGCCCACAGAGACACATTTATGTCCTGCAATCTTGTGTTAGCAAGGCAAACTGGGATGTTACAGTACAAAGAATTACGTTAATTAAAACAATGACATCACCACAAAGCAGTAATACTAGCTGAGAGGGAAAACAGGGTTACAGTGACTACAAACAGCAGGTTTTCTTCAAGAAACTGAACCATTTTACATCCTGATTAGAGGTGTCCCGATACCGATACCAGTATCGGAATCGGATCCGATACCAGCATCAAGTACTCGTACTCGTACTCGTAAAAGCCAGCCGATACTCCGATACCACTTTTGTCCCCTCCT
>NW_013952725.1:134575-153053 GCF_001266775.1 Austrofundulus limnaeus | reverse complement strand
TCCTAACCCCGCTACTTGGTATCGGTATCGGTATCGGCGAGTACCCAAACTCAAGTACTCGTATTTGTACTCAGTCTTGAAAAAACTGGTATCGGGACACCCCTAATCCTGATGCATCTCAGTAATCCAGGTAGAAAAAATCAAAAAGAAAAAATAAGTAGGTCCTCCGGATAGGTTCTTCTTTAGTGAAACGTTTCATCTCTCCTCAAGAGACTTCTTCAGTCTGATGAGTTTCAGGTGAAACAAGCCATTTTTAGTCAATGGCCAGCTTTTGCATGTGAATAACTTGTTTGTCCAGGTGGAGGCAGGGCTTATAAGGCTGAGTGTTTTTGCAAGAATGCAGTGTGAATGCTAACAGGTAAGAGACTGATGAAATTTGAAAGTTAAAACAGAACTAGTGAAACAAACTAAAAGCTAAAATTAGTAAAGCAGTAACAAAATACTTAATGTAGCAAAAGTGTAGCTAAAATACAAAAAGTTGCTCGATTATCACTAAATGCTAAAATAACCAAAATAACCAAAAAAATAATTGTAGCTAAATTTTACAATTAGCAAAAACAGTTGCTAAAGCTAAATGCATAAACGCTGTAGCTAAAAGCTAAAATGAGCAAGGCAGTATTTCAAAGCTAAAAGGAGCATAAGAAAACAACAATAAATGCAGTATGCTGTAGATTTCAAAGACATGTTTTGTATGGAATTGAAGAGATCTTATTGTATATTTATTAAACCATGTAAATAAAGTCAAATAAAGTAGAAAAGTTACAAATACTGAAAGTCAGAACACATTATTCCTAGTCGAGTCAAACATTTTGATGAATGAATGGTTAAAATAGCACAAAGTCTGCAGATGTAGTCTGCTGACTCAGCATTCACATTCAAATCTAAACACCAAATAGCCACGTTTTCAAATACCTCAGCACTGCATACCGTTTTTAACGCTCCTTTTTTTTTTTCAACAATGCCTCCAACTTCTGCCAAGTCTTGTCCTCACACCATTAATTTTCTTTTCATCCCTTTGGCCCAAAAGCAAATGAGTTGTATTGTCTCACACTTTCTGCTCACTCGGAGCTCCTGAAATTGGCACCAAGACTGTGATGCAGCAGGGAGTCAGTGGTCATGTTCAACACAGGTTGAAAAACAATGTGGTCCTTGACTTAGTGCAATGACTGTCCCTCTGGCAGTGCTGTAGGGTTTAGTCTTTCTGAAAATGTACTTGTTGATGGACTTGATGATCACATGTGCAGTTTGTAGTTTGTAGTCTGTGAGGTAGGATTTTTGTGGCAATCATAGTAATTTGTCACCCACAGAGTGTTTTCTGTTTATAAAGTAAAAAGGCCTGGGACCATTACTGTAGACTTTGCTCAAAAAGCCCTTCTGATATTTTCTAATGTCTATTGGCTGTGGTATCCACTCCAGCTTAGACACCAAACAGATCAAATGTGATCAGTTTGTTCTCATTGTATACGTTTGGCATAATCCTCAGCTACTACCGCTTTGTATTTGAGCTTAATGTCTTTGCCGTTGACTGAACATTAGCCACTTTTGTTTTCGCCAGCCCTCAAAAAAAAAAAAAAAAAAAAAAAAAAAAAAAAAAAAAAAAAAAAAAAAAACGGATATAATGGATTTAAATTAAAAACATTGTCAGCTGGTTCCACTCAGCTGAACTGAATAAAGGTAACACATTGACTTTAGATTGACTTTAAGTAAATGCAAAGGTAACGTAAAGTAAATGTTTATACAGGCCGGTTTATGCAATAAGTCAATTTTGTGAGAATATTAAATTGAACCAACAGACTGTTGGATGTCACAGAGACACATGATGGATGAGGTGATGAAATGACTGGTGCATCCCAAAGAGAGGGCACCTTTGCTTTAACGCTGGTACAAATATATTTTAGTGTTAATATTGTTTAATTCCAAAAAACTAAAGCAGCAGAAAAAGCAAATCAAAATAAAATACTCTGACACGTAGCGTGCTCGAGCACCGGCTGATCAAATTTATGCACAACACCTGTCCTGTTTTCTCCTAGAACCCACACACCTGTTGGTTGATGTTTTTGTCYCAGTGACCCGGGTCAGTGTTTTAAAGGTGATCAGATTTGTCTCCCATCCCTGGTCCTCCCTGCTCCTATCTGCTCCTCCTGCACTCCTCCACTCCACTCATCTCTTCTTCAGCTAATGTAGCATCCACCTGGCCACACCTCTTCCTCATCTGTTCAGACAGCTGGTTCAAAAAGTTCTGCCAGCTTCCGTAGATCGATATTCTTTTTCAAAATCATTTTGACAAATGCAGTTTTATACTTTATTGAGCACCACTCAAACTTCTTATCTGATATGAAATGATTGCAGCTGTTAGTCAATCATCAAGGGACACGCCTCAAAACTAACAATACACATTCTGATTGGTCAGACCATGTGAGCCCACATGGGTTACTAATAATTTGGACCWATCAGTGACCACACAGATGTGTCTGTTGATTGACAGAAAACCTGACAAAATCGTGTAACCTCAAAACAATAGGCCCCCCAATGCTGTAGTCTGTGCATTGAGACGGCTATGTGATTGACAGGAGTGACTCAGCTCTAAATGCACCTCACACATGTACAGGACTCCCATTGGTGAAAAACACCTCAAAACAAGCTAAAACTGAAAAAAATAAATAAACAAATAAACAAAATTGATTAGTTGGAAAGCCCTCACCTCACACGTGTACAGGACTCCCAATGCAGGGATAAGTACGATTTAGAAAAAAAATGGGTGGACGCAGACCTTTTCTCATTTGACTGTAGTACAGCTGCCCACACGGCCGCTCCTGGCTTTGTTATTTTTCAGCATGAGGAATGTTGTTTGGCATGTGAAGACATGAAAATGTGTGTGTCTCATGCTCATTGCATGAAAATACACCTGAAGCATCTAATCAATGGTTTAGGTCACTGATGGGACACACATCAGTGGCAATGAGGAGTTCAGTGTCTCGCCCATCTGACTGCACACTGGTAGAATCAAACCTCCGACTCTTGTTGGAGGACAACTGCTCTAATCACTGATTCACAGCCGCTCATAATCAGCACATCAACACTCTTTCCCTTTTTTAATTGCAGAAGTCATAACATTGAACACCAAGTCAATTCTGTTGGCAGGATACATGTCCTTGAGTCAGGAGTCTGTCAGCTCTAAATGCCCTTCTTGTTCCTGATTGATTACCTTTCTCTTCTTGCATTTTCACTTTCATTTGCTCTTCTAGCCTCTGAGGAAGATTTATGATTACATTTTTTTGTGTGTTTTTACCCTCTTTTTACAACAACAAATAATTTTCCTGCCTTCTCTCGTCCCTCTGTAGGCAGTTGGCGGTGATGGAAAATGATGGAGGACAAAGGCCCACGTGTAGCCGACTACTTTGTGGTGGCTGGTCTGACGGATCCATCCAAACCATTGGACCAGGAGATCCACTTTGATGACGTGTGCCACAAGACGGCCAAACCGAAAGCCCCCATTACTGATGTGGCGGTGGTGATCCGATCAGTGGGCGAGGAGGTGCCTCCGGGGTTTACATGCATAGAGACCACACCAAGTGGCCAGTCAGCTGATCTTAACAACGGTGGCCTCATGGCACCACAGATCTACTTGTGCTACAGACGAGGCCATGACAAGCCGCCGCTCACCGACCTTGGGTAAGTACCAAAGGATTCTGGAAGTGCACGACATCTCAGTGGCACTGATGTCTCACAGCAAGAAGGTTAGAGCCTTGGGTTAGAGCCTGGGTTCAGACTCTCTCTATATGAAGTTAACATGTTCTTGTGCTTGCATGGCTTTTCTACAAGTACTCTGGTGTCCCCCAAAGACCAAAAACCTCCCGTGCAACAGAGATCTGTGCTTTCAATGGTATTTGCCTGGTTATAAAAGATTAATAAAATGAAATACATTTGATCATATTTGATAAAAAGATAATTAGATTTTCTTTTTCTTGCTACAAAAAAAGAACATTTGTGACAGGAAGTTTAGATGTCAGCTTGCTTATAAAATCCAACTCATTACATTTTTGTTCTCTATTTGACGCATTCATTCTGTCTGGTTCTCTTAAACAGCCGAAGACATAATACTATTGAAGAAAAGTTCAGATTTATTTTAGTTTGAAACTTTGACAGTGCTCTGTATTTAAACAGGTAAAAAGTAGGAATATGCCAAGTGCAGTAATTGACCATTTTTTATATTGGTTGGCTGGTTCACCACTCAAAAATGTTTAATTTTTCCAGTCAGTGAAGGCATCGTCACCCAGGGCACAGCCAAGGCTTTTAGGTAGGATTTTGGAAGAAAAGTCTTTCCAGGACCCAAGGCCCACCTCCACCCTAATTCTGACTGGCTAGTTGACCTAGATTCTAATGTGTTTGAAAGCAAAAGCTGCATCTCATCCAATGAAATCTCTGTTAAATCTCGGCAAACCCCAAGATTGGTACGGAGATAATAATAAAAGTTTACATTTATTTGACCTCTTTTCCTTCCCATTTCAATCCACTGCCTATATGTTTAGATGCTCCTCTTTCTTTTTTGTTCATCTTCCAAAACGTTCCTCTCTCCTCAAAGTCTATTTTTTTCACCAGTTTGATTCAAGAGTAAGTTTTTAGTACTTCGTATTTTTAAAATAAAAACAAAAAACGAATCCAAAATCTGATTATGTTTCTATCTTTCAAGTTATTCTGTAGATTATGTAGCAGGGATGTGGAGTTTATTTTTGAAGTGCTGTGTAAAAACCTTTGACCTTCTTACACAACTAACTGAAGGGTCTGTTCAAGGTCTAATTTAAAAAACACTGAATGCTGTTTGAAATTCAGCTGAAACACTGCTTGTGTTTGCAAAAGAATGACGCTCGGCACTGCTCAGATTGCAGGGACTGCATCATAAAACATGCTTTTCGAATAACGGCAGCAGGAAAAAATAATTACTGTAAAAAGCTTTTGAATTGTATCCAGACAAAATTTCAAGTCTATCAGCTGATCACTGTGAAATTTGTTCTCTTGTCTGCTTTTGGATAGTGCCACAAAAAAGCCTGTTGAGTAATGGAGGATAAGTGCATAATGGAAGAGATGCTTAAATTACTGCCACTGTTGTGTACCTTTTAGTACTTGTTCTCTAAGTGGTTTGTTTGAGGATCCTCTTGTGGGAAACTGCAGAACCCTCTTGGTTTATTATGTTATTACTGCCAGTGACTGTGCCAGGATAAATAATGTGTGATGTACTAGGACTATCTAATCCAAAGGTAAATTGTCCTTAAAAAGAAAACTCAAAAGTGAGAAGAACTAAAAGTTTTTAATTAAAACTATAACATAACCTCCCATATATTTGGAGCTTTACTCAACCAAGAGACAATAGTGAATACAAAAGAAAAAGCATACAAAAAACATTACTTTTAATTCAGTAGCACGTGTACGGTTAGGAGAAGAAAACAGATAATTTATTCATTCAGTTTACATTTACAAGAAGCAGAGCTCTTGCTTAGTTTGGATTTTGATGCAGACCAAGACACAGAGATTTCTGTGAAGTCTTATGAAGTCAGTGGGCAGCTTTCTGATGCCTGACATGGAGTATATCTGTCATTGTGGCCACGTTTTTAGCATCTGTGTGTCTGTCTGTGTGTGTTTTTGTTTTTGTCATTTTTTTAATATAAACTAAACTAGAAAAAGGGGTGCTTAAGTAGGCTTGGGCGGTATGATGGTATTATGGTGTATCTCGGTATTGAAATGTAGTGACAGTATTTAAATGTTATTGCTGTACATCAGTACTCTGGAGCCTAGTCACATGAACTGTTTACATCATTACAGCTGGAAAGATACAGGGGTTGGACAATGAAACTGAAACAACTGTCATTTTAGTGTGGGAGGTTTCATGGCTAAATTGGACCAGCCTGGTAGATAATCTTCATTAACTGCACATTGCACCAGTAAGAGCAGAGTGTGAAGGTTCAGTTAGCAGGGTAAGAGCAGAGCTTTGCTCAAAATATTGCAATGCACACAACATTATGGGTGACATACCAGAGTACAAAAGAGGACAAATTGTTGGTGCACGTCTTGGTGGTGCCTCTGTGACCAAGACAGCAAGTCTTTGTGATGTATCAAGAGCCACGGTATCCAGGTTAATGTCAGCATACCACCAAGAAGGATGAATAACATCCAACAGGATTAACTGTGGATGCAAGTGGAAGCTGTCTGAAAGGGATGATATGGTCTAAAACCAGCTGTTTCAGTTTAATTGTCTAACCCCTGTGTTTTCCAGGCACATAATTCAATTCTAATAACATCCCCCACCCCCACACACCCCCGACCACATTTCTGACMGAGGCACAAAGATATTTGACAAGTACCAAAAGGTCTACAGGAAGAAGAAAAAAAAAAATGCAAAAGTTGATTAAAGTTTGGTAGTAATGGAGAGATGACAAGAACAGGAGAAAGTAACTCAGCATGCCACAGTCTATTCACCCCCGATGCCCYGCCCCTTTTCGCCCTGTCCCAGTAACACTCCATATCACTGTATTATCTAAAGAGAACATGTTTCTATAAAAAGATCAATATTTTATTGAAAATCTCAGTTTGTATTTTTCTTTTTAATTGATTACTCTTCAACGTGGTGTCACATGTGGGTGAGACTAAGAGTCTGTTGTACTCCCCCAGTGTGCTGTACGAATGGAAGGAGCGACTGAAGCAGGGCTGTCACCTCATTCAGACCACTCCGTCTGGACGTCCAGCCAACATCAGTGGGAATTCCTCTCAGCGCATTTACATCACGTACCGGCGAGCGCCTGAGAGCCAGCCTCACGCCTCGCTGGCCGTCACCGACATCTGCATCATCATCCCAAGCAAAGGGGAGACGCCCCCGCACACCTTCTGTAAGGTGGAGAAGAACCTCAACAGCAGCATGGTTAGTAGACCACTCTTTACTAGAAGGCTTCAGAGCATCATTATCATCTGCTGCATGAAAAGCTGGTGACAATGTGATTGTCTGAGTGTGTTCATTTGTTATATTAGTAAAATATCTCATGAACCAGTGGATATATTTTTCAAACTTTCAGAAAATTATCAATAGATGTAGAGCTCCAGCTGATTAACTTTTGGAGTCAACTTAATTCAAGATGGCCACCATAGCTAATCAACTTTAGCAAATACATAAATCTGTCAATTTTCACAATATTATGTTATTATATATTACAATATTATGTACAAATATTTAGATGGTAGTACCTGAGAGTCATTCAAAATACATACTGAGAACACCAACAGATCACACAAGATCTCACAGTATTACGTGCAATAACTCAGTTATTTTCAAGATTTGACACAATGACTGTAACTGTCATTTTTATGTAAAAGATGATCGTAGTCTAAAACTCTGTGTTTGTCATCCTTCAATGAATCAGTGAACTGTRGACTTTTCATTTACAAAACTGCTTTTATCAATTTACGTTTTGTTTTTGTCTAGACTCTTGTTTCCTACCAGTCTACACATTTCGAGCTGATGCCAGAAGCTCATAAAAAGACCAACTCTTCTAGCAGAGCAACATGATGGAAACATGATTGCATCAGTAAAGAACAAAGCATATAAGTGTTCATGTATTCTAAACGTCAATTATTTAATTTTCTGCTGATGTAGATGTCAGAGAATAATTTAAAAATAAAGGCAAGTGAGCAACTTCAAATCTCAAACTCATTGCTCAAGGATTTTCTTTCTTCCAAATCACTGCAGGACATGTTTAGGTTTTAGAGTTAAGTTTAGAAATTTTGTTCTTAGAAGATGGAACTTAACTGATGCCTCACGTTACTTTGTCTGTGCATTTGATCTCTTTGATGTTATTTTTTTTAACGTCCTACCAGCTCTGACATGTTAAATAAATTTGAAATTGAGTTTCTGAAAAAAATCTGTAATACTGGAAAAAATCTGTGAGATTGCTCTATACGTCCGTATACCTGAAAAAACAAGGAAATTACAGACAATCCGTACAACTTGACATGTGTGTAAACACAGCAGCTTCTGTGACTTATTTAAAGAAACCAAGAACGCCCATAAACCTTTTGGAGACTCTCTTGAGACCTCCATTCACCAATAAGTTGCCAGCAGTTGCAGTTCAGTGATATATCGGCTTTAATCAGACATTAGATTTCCATACAGCTGCAGTTTTGCGTTCTAGTTGATCAGGAACCAAACCTTGGTTTAAACAGAGCTATAGATCCAAATGATCTTTTTGAGACTGTGGTCATTTAGCTGCAAAATCACCCTTTTTTCAAATTCAACCAGAGAATACATTCCCTATTTTATTTTATTTTTTTATTGTGAAGTCATTTACAGCAAATTATCTAAAGTACGAGTTCTTTGGGTAGTGTTTTATATAAAAGGCAACAATTTCCTTTCAGTCCATTTCAAAGGAAGAAGCCCGACTCAGGGAGGGAAGCAATCGACAATAAAGAGAAAACAGCAAGGTGGAGACAAAACAAACACAGGGTGGTTTGGTCATGTCAGTAACCACAAATCAGAAGTTCAGTGGAAGAAAAGGAAAAAAAGTGGAAAAAGACAAAAACAGAGACAAATAGTTATTGACTGATACAAATGCATGAAATGAAGGAAACTGAAAAATGCAAAATATTCTAATTGGATTAGTGTGAGATTGACTGTTAATGGGTGGCAGCATTAGTAGGGCAGGTTTAAACACATTTTCACTTTAAAAATAAATTATATWTCTATGAATTTTGTTCCTGATTTGCTCAAAGCTGATCCCTGTCTGTTAGACTGGTGAGCTGAYTCCTCCTGTTCTGCTCCTGTTTTCAGTGGGGCTCCTCTGTTTATCTGTGTTACAAGAAGTCTGTGGCCAAAACCAACATAATAGCCTATAAAGCAGGTAAGCTCTCCTAACCCTGCCACTCGCACACATAAACACACAGATCAAACAGCATGTTGCCAGGTAGTTCTGCTCATAATTACTGTCTCTACAGACGAGAGAAACAAAATATTCAGTTTAGATAAAAGCTCCAACAATGAGCTGGACTAGTTTGACTGAAAATTATTTGTGGCTTTTCTTAAAGTCATGAATATTTATTGCAATAAATGCCTTTTTTTGTATTCAATRCATGTTTTTGTTTAAATGGCTCCAACAAGTTGGTAAAACATGGTGGTGCACTGAAAGTAAAGGCATAAGACCTTCATGCCAGTATTATAGTTTTTTTTTTTAGTTTAACATTTTACTTTGTACTAAGGAAGTAATTTATTTGACATTTCAGTGCCAAAAGCACATTTATTTTTCCTCCTAATAAAGATTGCGGCTGCATTTGACTCAGCCTCAGACCGACCGACTGAAATTTAGTTTGTCTCTTGAATTTGCAGAAGACTGGAGTGATTTTTATCTGCGTCTTACTAATGCTCCAGATGAGTCAGGCCACAGAAATTTAGTGTTTTTTTACACTACAGAACAGTAAAAACACAGTCCACATTAAACTTGAAAAAACGTTCATGTAAAAATAAGACAGCCCAGTTTATTTATGTTTTGGTTGGAGGGATAATTCTTAAAGTATTGTAAATGGAAACACTCATTTGTTGAATGGCACACACACAAGTCATTTGAGAATGTGAGCAATATTGTAACTTTCAGTGCTATTAATATTATTTTATGACCAGTGGTGAGGTTTGAAAAGGAAACAGACCTGCCAATGAAGAGATTTCCTTCCTCCGTCATCAAAACAGACCAGAGCAACTCCCTCCTTACTGTTAATGAGGCTCTGATTTGTTGTTCCTTTCTCACTCCATGCTCTCATCACTCGTGAACAAGACTCAGATACTTGATTTCTTTTGCTTAGAGCAAATATTCATCCMGACACAGAAAAAGCATTCCACTATTTTCAGTTTGAAAACAATGTCCTCTTAAAGGTGTCGACTCTCAACCCAACCACTTCACTGTGCAAAAGTCACAGCTCAAAGATCGACAGGATCAGACACAGACAGTCCCGGTGAAGTCCAATTCATGTTAGGGACTAGCTAGTTTTTTGCAGTCCTTGGATAGGTTGAAGACATAGATTCTGAATGAGCTGTGTGCAGGTTCATTTAATGAAGATGTGTTTTTTTAAGGAACTCTGACCAGAAAGGTCTTCAGTGCCTGTCTTAAACTTGAACAACCAGAGACCATCAAAATGAAGAGGGTCTTAGCAGCATGGCTGTCCTGGAGGACTTTTAAAGAGCTGACATCTTTTTATTTGTATCCATCATATCGAAATGAGGATTAAGTCAAATTTGGTCRAAATGACCTAATTACATTTTCAGATTCATGACTTTAAAAGCTATATTTTGACACCTGGATCATTCTGATATCATAAGCTTATCCAGAGAAATGACGTAATTTGTCTTGTTGGTTACATTAATATATTTATATTAGGTCTGAATCCTAATTTTATGTAAATTATTGAGTAATTTTTGATGTTAATATAAAGAGTAAACCTCAAATATTATTTGTTTATTAAGATTTCCCAGTTGGAAAGAAACAAAAAATTGCTAGCTCACAGGTAAAAATGTAAAATTTTAAGGCATTTTTCCTCAAAATCAGTTTTTTTGTTGCTACTGCTCAAAAAATGCTTCAAAAATGTTTTTAGGATTATATTTAAGACAGTTCATTCAAATGATACATTGATAAGGCATCAATTCATTATATTTTGACAAAATGCAATTTTTGCTCGTTTAAATCAAAACCCTGCCTGTTTTTCCACTTTCCACTTTTGGACTTAGTCCTCGTTTAGATGTGATGGGTCACATTTGTGGAAGCAGTAACTCAGGCGTGGGCGGAGTTCAGAGAAGCCATGGAGGACTTCTGGTTGGCCTCCTATGGGTTGTGGTTAGGCCGCACTTCAGGCTGTGCTTAAGCTGAGTGGGGAACTGCTGACTCAAACTGAGATTATTGTTGGACATTGAAAGGATTAATTTAATCCGGACACCATGTCCACTTTAACAGAAGCTAAGTTTGAGGGCTCAGTAGAAAGCGAGTCCGTTACTGTGGCAGAATTTGATGAGGAAGTTAAAAAGCTCCCCTGGCCTGGTGCAAAGAGTGGATGATGTTCTCCCTGAAATGCTGAAGGCTCTAAATGTTGCAGAGCTGTTACGATGACATGTCTCTTCAATGTCACAATGAAAACATCTGCAGGGAACAGCTGAGAAAGGTGGTGGTCCCTACTTTTAACAAGGGGGACCTGAGAGATTGTTTCAGCTGGTGAGGGGTCCATGTACTCAGCCTCCGTGGCAAAGTTTACTCCCCAATGTTGGAAGGAAGGCTCTGGTTGATTGTCAAACATTAAAATAAGGAGCAACATGGCCACACTGCTTATTTAGGAAATTAATAATAAAATGTGCTCAGCTTGTTATTTTCCTGAAAATTAGAATGTATTGTTACATTTTTCCCAATAAAGAAAAGAAAAGAAAAAATAAGATGAAATATTTTAGAGCTTATTTTGATATTTGGTCAACAGATTGGGATTTTTGACGTGGACTGAATGTTCAGATGTCCCACTGATTTTGTGGAGGCTACAATATCGTTCTGGTTTTATTCTGAGCCAACTGAAACATGGGTTTGAACCCCCACCATGATATTTGATTGGTATTCACAAACAGGAGTTTCTTGAAATTCACAACTTGTTTGTGTCATTTATTTATTTATTTATTTATTTATTTATTTGCTTGCTTGCTTGCTTGCTTGCTTGCTTGCTTGCTTGCAGGTTTATTCAGCAGATACCCTGAGGAGGACTATGAGTCGTTTCCTCTGCCAGAGTCTGTCCCTCTCTTCTGCCTTCCTATGGGGGCCACCATCGAGTGCTGGCCAGCAAACACCAAATACTCTCTTCCCGTTTTTTCCACGTTTGTCCTCACTGGAGCTTCAGGAGAGAAGGTAAGAAAGAAAAATTCATAGATWCACTTTCCTGCTTTCACTCCTTTTTAGACTGATGCAGTTAGCGACAGCAGCAGAGACAACAAGCTGCTGCAGAGTTACAGATTGTCTTTGCCATCTATTCGCTGGGCGTCACTGCAGCCAACTTACAGTGCACTGTATGCTGAAGAAGAACTAGGTCAAGACTGTTGCAGTTTTTTAGAGAAATCTCTGCAGCTTTATAAAGAAATCTGTTCACTCATTAATCTTGTACAGTCTTTAGAGTTAAACATTTTCTTTCCCCGTAGTAAAAGTTGTCCCTTTTTTCCCAGAACAAAGACAATGAAATGGTTTCTCTCACCATGGGATTTATAGACAAGCTCCCCAACTTTTTTTGTTCTTTTATTTATTCAACCTCAATTCCTAAAAAGTTCAGATATTGTAAAAAAAATTAAATAAAACTGGGAGTTGCCAAAAATGCCCAGGAGTTAAAGTTTGACCCCCCAGGTGCTTACTGTTGTCCCAACAGTAAGATTTTAAACTGCACTCAAACTTGATCAAATAAAGTAGGTCGGAATCAAAATGTCTAAATTTTTAATAGCAGTTTGATTTCTATGCACCTTTTGAAGTGTTAAGACAGAGATATACATGCTTCTCATTTCTTAGTGTCTTGTGTATAATTACCAAATCTATCAAAACTTTACAAAATACTAGCTGCATTCAAATGTTAGAAACATTACTTTAGCACAGAAACATTCTCTTAATCACTTTATTTAAGGAACTTTGTTGATTTCTAGTGGATTTGACTTTTTTTTTACAGTTTAAGCTTGGCAGCTATTTTTCACTTTACAACTTTGCTCCCATAAGTTACATTCTTAAAATACTTCTTGGACAGAATTGTAAATTGTTGAGTTCAGTTGTATCTGTCAGTATTTGGACTCGACCACTGATCTCCATTGGCAGTCGTAATGCTTCAGCTCACAAAGACATTTTGGACAACAATATGCTTCAACTCTGGGTCAACACTTAGAGGAAAGCCATTATCGATTCCATCATGACTGTTCCCTCATGCACAAAGCAGGGGCCCTAAAGACATGGTTGATGAATTCGGTGTGGAAGAAGCTGACTGGGTGTAATAGCTTCAAAAGTTGGACCAGCCCTCTACAGTTCCTGTTGGTATGATGGTCAGGTATAACCTGTCTTTGTAGTGTCTCATTCTTACTGTGAAATCTCTGCTTTTGTAACAATGATGAAAATCTAGACCCTAAATATTTATATTGTGTAGCATTTAAAGGGGCAACATTATGTGTTTCTCAGGCATATAGTTCAATTCTATACCATAATAAAGTACAGCTGGTGTTCGGGCAGCCTGATATGAAAACCCCACCTTATATAGATATATATTTATATATATTATTTAATCAGTAGAAATGATTGAAATTTTATGAATTGGTTGATTATAATATTTTACAGATTATGTATAAGGCTCCAAAAAGTTATTTCCTTTAAATATCCAATTAAATTTTAAGAGAGTAAGTAATTATAACCTTAAGGGACTGGAGATGTTTATAAAGCCTAAAATTCAAACAAATTTGAAGGACCGATGTACTTCAGTCCAAGGACATCAGATAGGCATTGTCCCTGTCTGTTTTTAAATCTCTTCTTAAATCTCATTTTTTCTCTCTGGCCTTTGAACACAGTTTGTAGTGTTGATTTTATGTTTTTATTTTCATTTTTTAATTAATTTTACGAATGTATGCATGCTTTATTATGTGTACAGCACTTTGGTCCTGCGTGCGTTTAAAGTGCTCTATAAATAAAGATGGTATGGTATGGTAGGGTAGGGTAGGGTATGTTATGGTATGGTAGGGTATGGTATGGTATGGTATGGTAGGGTATGGTATGGTATGGTAGGGTAGGGTATGGTATGATATGGTATGGTAGGGTAGGGTATGTTATGGTATGATATGGTATGGTAGGGTAGGGTAGGGTATGGTATGGTATGGTATGGTATGATATGGTAGGGTATGGTATGGTATGGTATGGTAAGGTAAGGTATGGTATGGTATGGTATGGTATGGTATGGTATGGTAAGGAATAAGAATGTGGAATATTCTGGAAAGTGATTATAAAAATGCTGGCTCAATATATTTGTTTATGAGAATGATAAAAGTTAGATTGTTGAAGAAATACAGTATGAATTTGTATAATGTGCATTCATAAGAACTGTTGTTCAAGGAGTTGAAGTTTTTGTTAAGTTTTGTTATTTGAAGATTCTTGTTGTTTGAATTAATTAATTAATTAATTAATTAATTTATTTATTTATTTAGTGGATAAAAGGGGCAGATCTTAATAAGAAATTTTTCTTTTTTCTGCTACCTTTCATTTTATTTGTGATTTGAATTATTAGTTGTATGTATAGTATTTGTTTTGTTCTTAAATGAAAATGAATAAATTTACTAAACTAAACTAATTTGACTAAATAAGTGTCACAGTTTGTGGGTATCCAGCAGAGAACTGTGTTGAGATGGTCAATGTTATTCACTCTACTTCTTTTTGGGAGGGTTTTTTTGTGGCTTTTGGATGTGTGTTCAGTGATGTTTGTAGACAGATATGATACAACTCCAAGTCTTCTGTTTCAGGTTTATGGTGCTGCCATCCAGTTTTATGAGCCATACCCACAGGAGTGTCTGACAGATCAGCAGTTCTCCCAGCTGGGCCTCCTTAGCTCACAGCAGCATGAACCATCCAACATCACAGCCAGTACCATAGACAACTCAAACTGCTGCTCCGTCTACACCAACAAGTGTATCTGCCTGCTCTCTCACTGGCCCTTCTTTGACGCTTTCCGCAAGTTCCTCACATTCCTCTATCGCTACTCCATCTCAGGCCCTCATGCTCTGCCCATTGAGAAGTGAGTTGACTCATTTCTGATGTTTTTTAAAACAGAGATCAGACCGTGCAGTAAAAGTGTATATCAAGTCATGATTAACAAAACAATAAATCCAACTAATTAAATGGGGCTAGTACAGAATCAGTTTATAATATCTTGAAACTTAGATTTTTGTGGTATGAAAATACTTGTGTATATTTTGAAATTGATGACAAGTTTAGGCTATAGAAAAGAAGACTGGATATAAATTATGACTAAATAGGAAACCAATCATTAAAAGGAGGCGGTTCTCTTTCATAACATTTGTTTTGATGCTTCACTGTGGGATATTCTTTCTTGCTTTAATCTCTGCATTATTTTGAGTTCAACCTTAAAACTGATTATTTTCTAAGTGGCCCTAATGCAGGGCTATTCAACTAAATCACTCCGGGGTCCACAGTTAATGCAGACCAACAGCTGAGGGGCGAACATCCATAAAGTCATTATGTAAATTAACCAAGTATTACAAAGATATGTTACCTTTGAAATAGTTTATTTTGCTGCAATTAATCATGAATACAACACACAGAACCCTGTGTAATAAATGTAATGATAGTAAAACAATATCAACAACAAAAATAACACATTATGCCTCCTACTTATCCCAAATATTTTGACATCTCTGAATTGCCAACTTTTAAACCAATTTTATTTTCACTTTCATAGTTTTGTCTTCAGCTGCTTGTAATTTTAACTGTCTTAGATATTTAATGTAATGTTTTTACCAGCTTCTAGCCAAGATTCTGACATTTCTGTAGATACCAAACATGTCCATGTTTAACTAAAATAACTCAGAGTAATTAAAGTAGAAAACGGGGAGTTTGGGCTTAAAGATGAATGAACCAATTGGCAGGCCAAACTTTGGTCACTCGTGGGCCGGATGTGGCCCACGGGCTGCCAGTTGAACAGCCCTGCCCTAATACCTCATTGTAGATAAACTGTAGTGGAACAAGTTAAACAGGTAGAAACTAATTTTTTAGTTTACAATTACAAAAACATCTTTAAGATCTCAATTCAAAACCCATCTTCCATGAAGACAAGAAGGTGCACCCACTGTGCTGCATCTGTGGAAGTTTCCATCAACACTTTAGAACAGCATGTAATCATCTAGATAATGTAGCTTTAAGATGTTATTTATATCAGCAAGGCAAACTAATATTTGTATGCATCACAACTTAGATTTTTTACTAAAACATTTGCAATGTTTTGAGGCAAATAAGACAAATCTTTTTTCTCCTAAATGTTGCCATGTTGACTAAAGCAAATTAAACCTCAATCTGAGCATCTGAAGTTGTGATATCTTTCACTGGAATCAGAAACATTTTTTTCTGAACAGGCAGCAACATGAACATAATTACCAGAGTGGCATCATTTGTCTTGAAACAATGCCACTCAGGTAATATGTAACTCTTTATGTTTCACTGCTGCACAAACCTCACGATGCATTTCTCTGCCGCCCACCTCTTTTATTTCTGGCCTCACATCCTCCTGATTTTCCTTTTCTTCCCAGGCACATCTCTCACTTTATGCACAAAGTTCCCTTTCCTTCTTCCCAGAGGCCTCGCATCTTAGTGCAGGTAAGCTTTTGAGCTGCGAGGGTAAAATGCTGGCTGCAGTGTTTATTGCACAAGATGCATGCTAACCTCAGATAATCACTGCTGTGCAGAAGAAGGAGTGAAGCTGCAGTAGTTAGATCTGAATGAATATTTAAAATGAATGAATATTTAAAGTCTTCTGTGCAGGTGTTGGTTTTTCTGCTTGGTTGGTTTAATCTGACTTTTCCAGCTTTTCTCCAGCTTTCCCCTCATGACAGCCTGATGTTGAGTCAACCAGTGAGTTCTCCTTTACCACTCAGGTAAAAGCAGCTGCTGTGAAGCACAACTTTCTTCTTAAACAGCAAATGTTTGGCTGCCTATTGACTGTAAAAAAGAGTCTATATGATTACTGTAATTTGCACACAAACAGTTTATTGGAGTAATAAAGAACCTCTTAGTCAAGTCTATTGAAATGATAAAAGTTACAGTGTAAACTTGTTATCAATAAGTCTTTTGTATTCAGCTGGGGAAATACCAGGATTATTATAATCTATATAAGAATAAGAGAAGATTAAACCATTTGAATGTTGTTTCTTTAGTGGTGGGAGATTTTCCACTCTGCTTCAGAACCTGGGACCAGAAAACGCTGTGACCTTACTTGTGTTTGCTGTCACTGAACACAAGATTCTGATTCACTCGTTACGTCCAGCAGTGCTGACCAGCGTATCTGAGGCTTTAGTGTCTGTGAGTTACCCCATTCACACTCAGCACCAACCAGGAGTGTCGACATTTTTACATTTTGTTTAAAGCAATGTTAACCCCTCAGATTTATTATTTCATATAAATGGAGTTGATTAGATCCTTCCTTAATTTTATTTATACAATTTCAAATAATAATAATAATAAAGTCTTTCTTTCATCTTTATCCACTTCCTCAGATGATTTTTCCTTTTCACTGGCCATGTCCATACATCCCCTTGTGCCCCCTGGCTTTGGCTGATGTTTTGAGTGCCCCCTGTCCATTCATTGTAGGGGTGGACTCTCGATACTTTGATCTTTACGACCCGCCGCCAGATGTGAGCTGTGTGGACCTGGACACAAACACCATCTTCCAGTAAGCACTGTACCAAAACCCTTTCTGTTAAAGCTGCAGATGTTAGGTGTTTTAGAAATCAGCAACTGTCAAATGATCCTTTGATTAACTGAGTATTCAAATGTACACATGCTGTGTTAGTGGTCTCTAAATGGTTTTCCTCTTTGTTTCTAGAAAGCCCTGACTTGCACCACATGTTACATATTTGTTCAAGGATGACACGTCCAGATGTGTTAGTTTGGTAAAGGCGTTTGTTTTTACTGTTAAGGCTCCATCACATTATAACGTTTTAGACCATTTATGCTGACTTTTTAAAATTTAGTTATGAATATAATACAAGTGCTGCAAATTAGCTCACACTATAAGCAGCATGATACAAGCATGAGACTGCTGGTTTATTCAGTTTATCTATGTTATTGTGTCTGTCCCTATCAAAAAAAAAAAAAAAAAAAAATAGAAAAAAAATTTGTCGGGAAAATCCCCACTATAAGCAGCATGATACAAGCATGAGACTGCTGGTTTATTCAGTTTATCTATGTTATTGTGTCTGTCCCTATCAAAAAAAAAAAAAGAAAATAATAGTAATAAAAATTGTCGTGGAAATATCCACTTAAGGCAGAAACACGTGAATAAAAGAAGGTGCACTGCGTGGTTGGTCGTCAGATGATTTAATAAGGTTTGCATATGCAAAGATGAGTAGCAACTCAAGCAGAACCGATCAGCAGGTCTGTCAAGTTACCACTGAAGCAACAGCAGAACAGGAAATGGTTTTACATCCGGTCGAAGTCCGTGAGCAACCAATAACAGAACAACAAATAGTACAATGGTATTGAATGACCAATAATAGAATTACAAGTTATACAGGYAGTATCGAAATGAGAGCAAGGTCCTKAGACATCAAACGGCGTCTTAAGAATCATGAGAACAGATTGTACAAATGTAGCAGTTATCAGAGAGATATAGAATAATAATGTCAAAGCAGTGTGAACAGGAATGAGCAGGCACATAGTTATATAATTATTCTAGCACAATAATAATA
>NW_013952725.1:131009-134560 GCF_001266775.1 Austrofundulus limnaeus | reverse complement strand
GCATTAGAGTGACATGTCCAAAAGAGGCTTCCAGTAAATTTTTTTTCATCAGTGTAGACACCTCAAGTGACAAAGTTTCCATAAGCTGGCATTAGGGGCCAACTGATTTCCTTACTTTTGGGAGATCGGAGATCAGCCGATCCTTAGATAAGATCAGCGGAAAAGATCAGCTTTTCTACCTCCACAAAGATCTGAAAATCAGCCACTGTCCTCTTTTGCTCTGCTGTGAGCACTACCTAATATCCAATTAAAACAAGTTTGTACTGTATTGTTTCAATGGTATTGTTCAAAGTATTTCAGTAAAACATTTCAATCAATCAAACAAAATCAATCAAAACTTTATTTATATAGCACTTTACAAACCCCAAGGCGACCAAAGTGCTGCACAGCAAAAAAAAAATTAAAATAAAAACATGGTAATATAAAAGCATGCAAAACATTTAAACATTGAAGTTGTATTGTGACTTTATAACATCTGACTGTTTCAGCTATTTAAAAAATTGGTGTTGGCCAAAAATCTGAATCAGCAGGTCAGACCTTTTAAAGATCGGAGATCAGCAAAAACACCTGGAATCGGTGCAGCCCTAGTTGGCATAAGTTGTTGAAAACTGTTTAGTGTGACAGAGCCTTTACAAGGTGGACAAGTCTCTTATGTATCACTAAATAGAAGAATTGCTTTAAATTCCATGTTTGACCTGCCTGAGCATTAGCTGTGACAAACCAAAATGTTTGGAAATATTTCTTTGACAAAGTCAGTGTGCAGGGTCATCGAGAACACATAAACACAGGGAAAGAGATGGATGGATGGATGGATGGATGGATGGATGGATGGATGGATGGATGGATGGATGGATGGATGGATGAGTCACTCTGAAGATAGCTGAGCCTCTCGTCAGAACTGAGATACACCTCTCATCTTATATTTTTTATTTTCATTTGTAGCTAATCCTTCAAGAAATACATAATATAGCTAGAGACAAGACCAAAAGCTGGAAATTGAAGGATTATGGAACAGCACCCCCCTTTGTTTGTAACTTTTTGCATTGTTGGTCTCTTGTAATGAGCTTGTGATTTTATGAAGGTTTCACTTCAATGCAGTGAGTCACACACAGGCAACATGAAGCTTCAACATATTTTCTTTTGTTGATCTTTTTTTTTCTTTGCAGAACTTCTAGGTCTTTAGTTCTGAGTGTATAAACTGTGCAGTTTTTCAACAGATTCAGTGACAGTGGTTATTTTTTATAGTGTAAGTGAAGAAAATGCTAATTGCTGGTGTTACAGCATTAGGGTGGTCTGAACTCTGAGAGTCATGTTGATTTGAACCTCAGTAAGTGCCTCTACTTTCCCAGCAATGAAGATAAACGAGCTCTCACGTGGAAGATCCTGCCAAAGAAAGCCTGTAAAAACCTAATGAATGTGCTGAGAAATCTCCACCAGCAGCTGGTTGATGGTGAGTACCGACCTGATTTATGAATTGTTACAAGCTGTCATGTTTAGGTGACAGTTTCAGTAAATAAATGTGTCTGTGGAGGAAGAGGATCTGTTACAAGCAAATATTTGATCTCAGTCACAATCACACTTTTTTTTCAGACTACTATGTAASGGATATGCAATATGACCCCATATTGACCCCTACAACTATATATTTATATGTTCTGCTTCATTTATTACCTTTATTTTTCAGGGTTTTTATGTTTTCACTGATTCTTTCTATTCAACATACTGAAAGTGAAAATAATCCCTTTGCAGCAAAATGTCTTAATGATCTGTTGGCCCTGCTGCGGTGCTCACTGTCAGTTCTCTTTGCTATTCCAGACAGAGGCCATTAAAAGCAGCTGCTTATTCATCTGTAGTAATTGAACAAACGAATTTTCTGATTCAGTGAAGTTGAAAATCTCTCAAGTTGCTCCCAGAAGTGCTAATATCTATATGGATCCCAGAAGTTTAACAGAGAGTTTTATGTCCTTTTGACTTCGAAAAACAGGAAGACAACTTGCAGGGGCTATAAATTAAATGACTAAATTATGTTTATCCCCATTTGACATAGTGATACTCAGTGAAGCTGGACCTTTAAATCATGAATATTATTACTATGACTGTAATAATGTATTCAGCCTCAGAAATTAAGCAGTGATTGAGCGTCTACATGGAAATAACCCTTACATATGGTGTTTTTGTGTTCAGGTCAAAGCCGGCCTGATGGCTTGCTGGAGCTGAGCATGAGTAATTCACAAGAACTAAGCTGTGGAAAGAGTCTCCACACCCTGGAGCTGGAGATCCAGGAAGCCTTTCTGCGCTTTATGGCAGCTATTTTAAAAGGTTACCGCTCCTTCCTGCGGCCCATCACTCAAGCCCCTTCAGAGAAAGCCACAGACGCGAGCTCACTCTTCGACTTGCAAGGTATCGAGAATCACTCGGAGCCAAACCCTTTGAAGCCAGCGCAGCATGTAGAGTATTATTTAAAAGCCAGAGATCAGAGTCACAAAGGAAACAGACTGCATGTATCAACTCTGCTGTACGTTTTCTCAGCAGCCTCTTCAAAGTCCTCTCAAAGAAAACATACCAGGTTCACTAAAGTCTAATGAGACTCTTCTCTTTAGTTGCTGGCCAAACATTTTAGCCTTGAGGAAAGCCTGAAAAATACACAAAAAGAGCAGATCAAACTTCAAAACTGAGATTTTTTTTAAATAGTTTTTAAACATTTAGTTTTTCTTGCCAGCTAGATGTTTTTTAAAAAATGAGTCCAGGTTATGTATCACTTTTTTCTGATTTGGATCATTCACACTTGGCATATACATCAACTTTACAGTTCTGTGTCGGTGCAAAGATACTAGAGTTTAACCATTAAAACTCATGTGCTGAGAGTTAATAGTTGTTTTATTCATTAATATGGTCATCAGTGATGTGTTTGTTTAGGTGGATATGATGCAAAATAATGGTACTCAGACGACAGCTCACAGTGATCACAGCTCTAAACAATCAAAACAAACTAAACACTCACCATACTGTATTCTGACATCTGACTTTTTAAATCTACACTGGTTAAACAAACATCCACAATAAGGCCATTTTTATTGAGAAGAACTCCGGCAAGCAGTTTTTAACAATCAAAATAAACAACAATGCTGTACCTTAAGAATATTTTCAGGGATGTAATCATCTTTAATCAGCTTTCAGCTGAACAGACCTTTATTTATTTATTTACTTAATTACTTACATACTTATTTACTTACTTACTTTAATTACTTACTTTACTTACTTCTTTATTTACTTTGTTACTTTACTTATTTAATTCCTTACTTATTTACTTTTCTTACTTACTAGCCCATTTTTATTACTAACTTGCTAACTTTACTTACTTACTTACTTACTTACTTACTTACTTACTTACTTACTTACTTACTTACTTACTTACACACTTACCTACTTACTTACTTACCTACCTACTTACCTACCTACCTACCTACTTACTTACTTACTTACTTACTTACTTACTTACTTACTTACTTACTTACTTACACACTTACCTACTTACTTACTTACCTACTGAC
>NW_013952725.1:118989-130929 GCF_001266775.1 Austrofundulus limnaeus | reverse complement strand
CCTACTTACTTACTTACCTACTTACCTACTTACTTACTTACCTACTTACTTACTTACTTACCTACTTACTTACTTACTTACGTACTTACTTACCTACTTACCTACTTACTTACTTACTTACCTACTTACTTACTTACCTACTTACTTACTTACTTACCTACTTACTTACCTACTTACCTACTTACTTACTTACCTACTTACTACTTACATTTCCTACTAACGTACTTACATACTTACTAACTTATTTTTCACTCCTGCTTCCTCCCACAGACCAAAAACATGACTGTCAGGTTAATTGATAACTCTAAATTGTCCCTAGGTGTGAGTGAGAGAGTGAATGGTTGTTTGTCTCGTTTGTCTCTATGTGTGGCCCTGTGATGGACTTGTGACCTGTCCAGGGTGTACCCCGCCCCTCATACTGTGACTGCTGGATATGGGCACCAGTGACCCCCGTGACTCTGAAAGGAAGAAGCGTGTACAGAAAATGGATGGATGGATGGATAATCTGAGCTACAAGTGGCCATCCTCCTGATTAAAATATTTATTGGCTGCAGGAAGTATTTAACGTCCACCTCTGAGAAGGAAGTCTGTGACCATTCTTCCTGCTGTGGCCTTTTAGTCAGTGAAGCTACAAGCCACTGATCGCTGCTTTCAGCATCTTTCAAGGAATATTTGTGCTCATCCCATAGTGGCCATTACAGTAATAAATAACACTGTGTAATCCAAACCAAGACAAATGGAAGTTTTATTACTGTTTATCTGTTGCCTTTCATGGAATGATGGAGACTTTAACCGCAAAATCACACACCTTTGGAGGAAGTCTGGTATTACTTCCTGTTTCTTTTATTGAGTTTTATTTAACCTTTATTTTCCTGTTGAGATTACAGATCATGATAGAAAAAACAGCTCCAGCATGTATAAATAGTGTTTAATTTGTTAATTCTTAAAGCTTTGTGTAAATGTTTCCTGTGTTCAGGCTTCTTGAAGAGCCGGGACCGCTCACACCAGAAGTTTTACTCTTTAATGACAAAGACCCAGATGTTTATCCGCTTCATTGAGGAGTGCTCATTTGTCAGCGACAAAGACACCAGCTTGGCCTTCTTCGATGACTGCGTAGACAAAGTGAGCCTCTAACTAACACTCTGACACACTTTTAATTTACCAATTTCTATTTTTTTTTATAAATTAGAGCAAAGTGTTTTAAAATGAACACAAACCTTTTAAGTTTTTTTAGCTTTCTTTATGAGTTATCCTGAATATTACTCGTGTTGCCAAGCTTGCATCTGCTTTTCTTTCTGCTTCTAAATTTTTGAGCTTTTCTTTTTCTTTCTTCTCCTGTCTCCTTTTGCAAGCAGCTGTATAATTCAGAACGGAGTGCAGAAAAAGGAGGCAAGGTAAGTCTTTCTTCTTTATCACCTAATCTGAACACACTTTCAGAGCTGAAAGTGCTGCGGCGCTGTGCAGGATCTGCAACGTAACGTAGCTGCATGAATCAAAAAAGTTTGATCAGAGATTTCACAAACATTTCTCTGGACCCAACAGAGGCACAGCTTTCACTTTAAACACACTATCCTGCCAATCAGAAAAAGGGAGGGGCGGGACTTGTCTGCATATCCATTCAGATCCAGCAGAAGTTGGAGCGGCTCTCAAACATAAACAAAAGTTTGAAAAAGAACTGGAGACAACATCGAAGCTGTCAGATTTTTAAAAACCAGATGTCAGAGAAGAAAAACCATCAGAAGGATGTTTTCTGACTCCTCCACCTGAGAGAGAGAGAAAAAAAGAGGCRTGTAGGTGGATGCTGAAGTTAGCAGATGTTAGCTGGAGAGTTTATAATAACTTAAAATCAACATACTGTACACTCACTGGCCACTTTATTAGGTCCACCTGTCCAACTGCTCATTAACATAAATGTTGAATCAGCCAATCACATGGCAGCAACTCAGTGCATTCAGACATGTAGACATGGCCAAGATGATCTGCTGCAGTTCAAACTGAGCATCAGAGTGAGGAAGAAATGTGATTTAAGTGACTTTGAAYGTGGCATGGTTGTTGGTGCCAGACAGGCTGATCTGAGTGTTTCACAAACTGCTGATCTCCTGGGATTTTCACCCACAACCATTTCTAGGGTTTACAGAGAATGGTCCGAAACAGAGAAAATATCCAGTGAGCTGCAGTTCTGTGGTTCAAATGTCTTGTTGATGCCAGAGGTCAGAGGAGAATGGGCAGACTGGTTGGAGCTGATAGAACAGCAACAGTAACTCAAATAACCACTCGTTACAACCGAGGTCTTCAGAAGAGCATCTCTGAACGCACAACACATCAAACCTCAAGGAGGATGGGCTACAGCAGCAGAAGACCACACCTGGTGCCACTCCTGTCAGCTAAGAACAGGAAACTGAGGCTACAATTCACACAGGCTCACCAAAACTGGACAATAGAAGATTGAAAAATGTTACCTGGTCTGATGAGTCTGGATTTCTGCTGCAACATTCGGATGGTAGGGTCAGAATTTGACATCATCAACATGAAAGCTTGGATCCATCCTGCCTTGTATCAACGGTTCAGGCTGGTGGTGGTGGTGCAATGGAGTGGGGGATATTTTCCTGACACTTTGGGCCCATTAKTACCAACTGAGCATCAAGTCAACGCCACAGCCTACCTGAGTAGGGCTGCCATAAACGATTATTTTTATAGTCGATTAATCACCGATTATTTTTTTCAATTAGTCGACTAATCGGATCATACGTTAATTTATTATAAAACATACAGCTTATCACACCAGAATGCAGTTGCTATTGTATAACCATCGTTAGATTTTAGCTATATGTTAACTAAAAATAATTGCCGTGGAAGGCAAGTTCTGCCTTGCAGATATTGTACAGGTTTCTCTTTCATATTCTTAAAATGATCTCACACTTTTCAGCTCCGTTGCCAGGTAGCCATAATACCAGAGCCTGTCTGTATAATGTCTTGTGAAGTCCACGGCCTACCCCAGTTACCACTACTGTGCATGTGTGTCAAGGACAGAAAGGCAGATGTGGCAGTGGAAGGTGTCAAAGCAGTTTGGAGAGAAAAACAAAGTCCAGAACCAAAACAAAACAACAAAAAAAAAAAGACTAATCGATTATTAAATTAGTCATCGACTATTTTAATAATTGATTAGTCGTTTACTAATCGTGGCAGCCCTATTGCTGACCATGTCCATCTCTTTATGACCACAGTGTACCATCTTCTTATGGCTACTTCCAGCAGGATAACGCTCCATGTCATAAAGCCTGAATCATCTCAGACTGGTTTCTTGTGAACACAATGAGTTCACTGTACTGGAATGGCTCCACAGTCACCAGATCTCAGTCCAGTAGAGACCTTTGGGATGTGGTGGAACAGGAGATTCATATCATGGATGTGCAGCCGACAAATCTGCAGTAACTGAGTGAAGCTATCATGTTGATACGGACCAGACTCTCTGAGGAGTGTTTCCAGTACCTTGTTGAATCTATGCCACAAAGGTGCAAGCTTTACCTGATAAAGTGGCCAGTGAGTGTATATGCAGACAGAAGATAGGAGTGTGAGGGTAAAACTCTGTGGGGTTGTAGAAAAAAGTTCATGCTCAGGATTAGTTTCCACTATCAGCCGTGCATTTTTCTTCCAGATGTTGAAATGACCGAATCATTTCGAGTGAAAATGCATCAGACAGGTAGTATTTGTCTTTAAGGCTTAGAGGAAGCTAAAACTTTGCACATCTGGTTTAGGCTTCAGRTTTGTTTTCACATCTCTTCCTGATCTCATAGTGTGAGCTTTCTCCACCTTTATTTAAAGCTGGCTCAGCTGTTCTGCTTTTCTGAATGTTTAATGTTCATTGGAATATTCACTGCATGTGTTAGATTTGCTGCCACAGCAGTTTGATCTGGGATAGTAAAACACACCACTTCACATAAAACCCAACTGTACCGCTTTCTGCAGAGATCCTCTGTTTTTTGTCCGTGTGGTGAGTAAGGGTTTTTAGAGGTTCAGTGATTTCTGATCCTAAAGGTTTTTGCAACAGAACAAAACCTTTTTGATGCTGTAGATGGAGTGTCTTTGCTTCGATGGCTGCATTTTGAGGAGTTAGACCTGTGTTTGAGCATGAAAAGGTTAAATTATTTGTAAAGTTCACACCAGCTCTGCTCTCCTCTTGCCATGGCTGTGGGTCACTGGTTTTTGTAGGGGACGTTTGTAACTCTGAACCTGACTCAGCTCTCTGTGTGCATGCTCCTATCTTCTGAGTGTAAGTGAGATATATCAGAGGTGAATCTGTTGCATCCTTTCTGTGTTTCCAACCTGCAGTGGGTGGGGCTTATACCACCGTTATTACCAGTACTAGAAAAAGTAAAAGGACATCAATCCTTAAAGGAAGGAGTTTTGTTAAAGCAGCAGATGTATCTAGAAGGATCACCAAACAGAACTAAATTAATCCTACTCTTTGAATTGTTTGTCTGGTAAAAACTAAAAAAGCTAAAAATATTATCATGAATGGACAAAGTGCAATTATTGCTGGATATTTAAATAGCCTGAATTTATCATAAACCACAACTTACTAGTGGTGTAGGATAAATTTAGGCTACTTTTTCATGTTTTTCAACCAATATACTTGGAAATATGCTTCAAATGATACATCTTTAACAGCACAAGAAATCATTGAAGAACTTAATCTGTGTTTAGAACTAAAATACTGTTTTTGCAGAATTCTTTCTGTAGGGGTCACCTCGAGTGAAGAAACAGGAATTACTGCCTCAAAGCAGGTCTCGCACAGGCCTGAGAGAAGGCAGGAACTGCTGAACTCTTATTTTAGGCCATGACGGGTCATTTCAACCTATACGAGGACTTCAGTTCTCTTAATCAGATATTAAACAGAAACAATCGGTTCTGTTCATGATTCATTGGTTGTTTAACTAAAATGTTTATGCATTTGTTAATCATAATAATGACATGTCACAAAGAATATAGAATCACTTCTATTATTCTATCGTGCCTAAAATAGAATGAATGAATCACAGAAATCACCATGTTTTCATTGTGTTTTTATAAATCACTGTTTTATTTTTWCTGAAACATCAGTAATATAATTTTGAGTTTTCTTAAGAAAATCTTACATTTATATGGACACAAGTTCAGATGATTATTTAAGCAGAAGGTTTAATTAATCATGATAAATGTTTACAGTGATTTCTTACAGGCTAAAAGGAGCAGAGAAGATATTATAATGTCTGTTTAAACAGCAGAGCAAGTGACCTTCACTTACTCTGCTGTTTAAACAGACATTATAATATCTTCTCTGCTCCTTTTAGCCTGTAAGAAATCACTGTAAACATTTATCATGATTAATTAAACCTTCTGCTTAAATAATCATCTGAACTTGTGTCCATATAAATGTAAGATTTTCTTAAGAAAACTCAAAATTATATTACTGATGTTTCAGAAAAAATAAAACAGTGATTTATAAAAACACAATGAAAACATGGTGATTTCTGTGATTCATTCATTCTATTTTAGGCACGATAGAATAATAGAAGTGATTCTATATTCTTTGTGACATGTCATTATTATGATTAACAAATGCATAAACATTTTAGTTAAACAACCAATGAATCATGAACAGAACAGATTGCTTCTGTTTAATATCTGATTAAGAGAACTGAAGTCCTCGTATAGGTTGAAATGACCCGTCATGGCCTAAAATAAGAGTTCAGCAGTTCCTGCCTTCTCTCAGGCCTGTGCGAGACCTGCTTTGAGGCAGTAATTCCTGTTTCTTCACTCGAGGTGACCCCTACATTTCCAAATGATAAGCTGAAAGAAAATGGCATTATGATTATTTCAGTTTCCACAGTACTCTGGATTGTTCGAAAAAAAAAAAGCAATTTTTTGTATCATACAGTTTATTGTGACATGAAGGAACATTTGTGGAATATCTAAGTCAATCTGGCTTCATGTCAGATTCTGTAACTGTTCATTTCATCAACATAAAAATGATGGATGGATGGATGGAGGGTCTCCGCCTCCATTTGTTGTTTAAAATTGAAACTGGCAGGATCTGGTTTATAGAGCCAGAGTCTGAGCCGCTGGGCTGTGAGGCTGTGAGCTCTGCCTATTACCTCACACCCTACAAGGATGTGTATTAAGCAGAAAAACCTAATTACAACTAAACATGTTGGTAAAATTAATGTTTGAACATATAGCTGCAAGAGATAACACTTGGAAAAAGTAATCTGAGGTGTATTTTTATTTTTTATTCAGGTAAATRTCTGATTTGATGACATGAACCTGAGCTGTAACTGCAGCCTGCCTACAGGGGAAACTCATACCAGGTTAAATTCAAAGAGGGGATAAAAGGTTGTGTATAGTCAAAGCATCCTTTGTCCTTTTATACAGTATACAAATCATTTTTGTTTGTTCAGCTTTTGGTTTTTTTAGGAAAGTTCCCTTTTTGATGCAGATTAAACTTTTTTTTTCTGTCAAAGAACGCCAAAGAAAGTTTTTGAGGGAAAATAGGCCAGATATTATCATTTCACTTGTTCTTTTTGTTGTTGTTTTTTTAAATAATGAATCACATCACAGTTAAAAGATTATAACCTAATACATACAGTACTTTCAGTGACGTTCAGGTGATAACATCATTTGAGACTAATTTTTTGTAAACATCTGTGTTTTCATCAATAAAAATAAAACATGAATTGTAATCATACTTTAGCTTTTATGTAGTCAAAAATTGTTTCTTAAGATCGACACCAACCATCCTCATTAACTGAGCATAAAGAAAAGATTTGAGATTAAAACAATAAGAGAAAAAATTCCCTTGTCTGATTTGTGTAAGGTGTCTATCTCTATAGATATTATTTCATTGCTGTCAGACCTTACATCATTTCTTTTTCTTGTTACATTGCAGAGCTCCTTTTTGTTGAATATAAGTCCTATTGTAAAGTTTTCTGTGCCTATAAGGAAACACCCAGAACACAGTGAAGGGTGTACATTTATGAATGTTTTACAAGAAAGTAACATTAATGTGAAAAACCTGTTTCAGTCTTTACTTAAGTGACTGCAGATGTTTTTCAWGAGTGTCTCAAATTTGATCCAAGTTTCATCAATGTGATTGAAAAAGAGCTGAAAGAGCATTACAAACCATGACCTCAGATTTTAATGAGTTTTACTTAACAAAAATATTTTCTTTGCCCATATCCAGCAGTCAGTGTGTGAGGGGCAGGGTACACCCTGGACAGGTCACAAGTCCATCACTTGGACACACATAGAGACAAATGAGACGAACAACCATTCACTCACAACACTAATTACCCTAACTTTCATGTTTTTGGTTTGTGGGAGAAAACCAAAAGTCTCAGCTTTTCTGACACAAATTTAAAATTTGTGTTGGGAGTGCTCCGGGCTGCACTGAAAGTGGTACAGCTAGCTGCTAATGCAGATATTTGTTCTTGTAATTAACAAACAAAATGTATATAAATGACTGAGTAGCAAAATTTACAGTGAAAATTATAAAATAGTGTTTGCATGAACCGCCATAAAATTTTTGAAGGCTGCTGTCCACTTTGGTCTTGGCTCCATTAGCTGTTAGCTCGTCAGTCATTTTAAAATCAAAACAAACTAAAACTGCCAACTGTCTACAACAGGTAATAACAGCATTTTATAATGGTCACTACAAAGCTGAGGCCTCTTCCTTGAGATATCCATGAAGTGAGAACAAGCTGTCATATCAGTGTAGCTGTAAAAATCCATCCGTCCGTCCGTCTGTCCATCCATCCATCTATCCATCCATCTTCTGCTTTATCTGAAGTCGGGTCTCGGGGACAGCAGTTTGATCAGGGAAGCCCAGACCTCTCTTTCCACAGCCACCTCTTCCAGCTCTTCTAGGAGGACTCCAAGGTGTTTCCAGGCCAGACAAGAGACTTAGTCTCTCCAACATGTCCTGGGTCTTCTTGGGGTCTCCTCCCAGTTGGACATGCCTGAAGCACCTCCCTATGGAAGCTCCTCTGTTGAATCATTATCATATCATGGTAGAGGAGTTTGTATGCTTGAATAATCTTATGAGCTATGCAGTCGCGGCAATCGAAATTGCCCCTGGTAGGGGCAGTGGAGGCAGTTATTATAAGGCTGAGTTCAGCTGAAACTCCTCAGACTGAAGAAGTCTCTTGGTGGAGAGACAGAACGTTTCATTACAAAGAACCCATCCAGAGGACCTACTTATTTTTTCTTTTTGCCCCTGGTAGGGTCTCCCATGACAGATTGGTCCAAGGTGACAGGCCAGACAAAGAATGATTCGAAGCACCTGTATGGACAAAAAAAAAGCAAGGAACTCCTTGCCTGGATGTGAGTTACCAGGGCCCCACCCTAAAGCCAGGCCTGGAGGAGGGGTTTGTTGGCAAGCACCTGGTTTCCAGGTCTCTATTCATGGGATCCGATCAGGCTCAGCCCGAACTACGTAGTTAAATGGGTTTGCCTTCCTGTGGGCCCACCACTTGCAGGAGGGGCCATATGAGTCAGGAGCATGACGTCAGGGGCAGGAACCTTGACACTCTGACCCTGGTCTACCAAAGTTGTAAAAATGCTTCTACATTATTACAAATAACACTGAAGTGTTATTAATGGGACATTTCTCTAGTCTTCATGTGCCCAAATGTCTAACATTTTGTTGTAAAGGCATCTGATCATCCAAGCAGCATGGGATTGGGAAGTATAAAGCTCGTGGTGTCCTGTTTGAAAATAATACTGCGTGTCTCTGGGTTCTCTTTAAAGCTCTTCATATCCAAAGAATCGTCTTTACAATTACTGACATCATCTTTAAAAGTCATTTTATTCCCACCAGGGAGTGGCCATAGCTCAGTATTTTATGGATTTAAGAGACACATTTGGGTGTTCACTGTTAGAAAGTCAGCTTTACAGTAATTTAATGCTCTGGCTGAAGTGATTACAGGCTCATGTGCCTCGCTGTGCCACGTTTCAAACACACTGACTGCTGGAGCGTAACATCACATGAGAGAGCTCCTTTTCACTACCACAGATTCATTTTCCCTAGTTTAACTTTAAAACACACTAATTTAATGATGCATTGTGGCCCTGGCTGATCTGATGTACTGTTATATAAAATGATCACAAATACACATTTTAATGGATAATTTATCATGCCACTATATTCGCCCTGTAGAAAAAGTTTTTTTTTTTTTCATGGAGAATAAATTTGACAATAACCCTGACTCAGCGTTTTCAGGGTAATAATTTGATCTTTTGTGTTAACACATTGATTGCATAATTAATTCTGCAATATAATTTTTTATTATCTACCATTTTTATGTGAAGTGGCTGTGATGAGAGTCAGTTCCTCTAAGTCTGAGGCCATGGTTCTTAACTGGAAAAGGGTGGAATGTGGAATGCTCCCTTTGGATCGGTGGAGAGTCTCTGTCCCAGGTGGAGGAGATAAAGTATCTGGGTGTCTTGGTTACAAGTGATGGTAGAATGAGCGGGAGATGTATTGACAGATTGGGGTTTCGTCCTCAGTAATGAAGGCGTTGCTTTGGTCAGTCATGATGTAGAAAGAGCAGAGACAAAAAACAAAGCTCTGAATTTACTGGTCTGTCTTCGTTCCAACCCTCACCTGTGGTCATGAGGCGTGGATCATGACCGAAAAATGAGGTCCTGGATACAAGCGACCAAAATGAGTTTCCTTCACAGGGTGGCTGGGCTCAGCCTTAGAGATAGGGTGAGGAGCTCCATCATCTGGAGGGAGCATGGAGTAGAGCCGCTGCTCCTCCATGTCGAAAGGAGTCAAATGAGGTGGTTCATCTGATTGGGATGCCTCCTGGACGCCTCCCTTTAGAGGTGTTCCGGGCACGTCCCCCTGGTAGGAGGTCCCAGGGAAGACCCAGGACTCGCTGGAGGGACTATGCATCCTCTCTGGTCTGGGAATGCCTTGGGATCCCCCAAGACTAGCTAGAAAGTTTGGATGGGGGAGTGATGTTTGGGTTTCTCTCCTGGACCTGTTGCCTCCGCGACCCAACTGTGGATAAGAGGCTACTGATGTCTAACACAGTTTTCCTAATGTGCACTAATTAACCACAATAAGACTTGTATATTTTTTTTCTCAAGCCATTGTAGATTTAACAGTTCTTTATTTTAGTTTAATTCTCTAGAAGTACTGTTCAATATTCTGTGGATTGTTGGGTGTTTTTCCAGGCTTAGAGACATGATGAAGATCTTATTTTTTTGTCCAAGCTTGGATTTAAGACGTTTGGCTTGTATGGTTTGAATTACATCTATTTTCTACTTTTGAAGGGTTTTAAAAAGCCAATAAAATGATGAAGAATATGCAGCGTTCAACTTAACCAGTTTAAACTGGGTAAAGTATAAAGACATTCAAATGAAGACTAATAAGAAGCAGATGTGTTTCTAGTCTCCCATGACATGTCTGTATAAACTTTGTCATAAACATTTAATAATCAAAATGAGACAGCATCATTGTGTCCAAATAATGATGACTAAATTTATAAAAACCATCATAAAACAATGTTCATGTGATTGAAAACAGTTATAGCTGCTCACTGCTCTTTGTTTGCTGCCCATAAGGTTTKTACATAAAGATAATGTCATAACATCTGATGTCTTACCACATCAGGTCTTTTACTGTTGTGGGGTTATTTCACAGAAGTGGCTTCCTGTAGTCTTGTTTGAGTATCAAACACCACTTATAGCCAGTTTATGTGTTTGCTAAGGAGGAAACGAGAGAACTGTGGAACTAACGATCAGTTTCTCTGTAGAGAAATTCACCAACACCCTTTTAATGAGTCACAAGGTGACTGAAAAGCTTTACTTCTGTACACTGTGGACATTTACTCAGAGTTTACCTTTTTTAGGAATAGTTTGTTCTGTCGGCCTGTAAAATTGACTACATAGTTTTTTGTGTTTTAATAATCGAGATCTGGTTGACGCTCACATGGATTTATTTACTGTTGGGTCCACACTACTTTTTTTGTTGTGTAATCCACTGGATGAAACTGCTTATGAGAACATGCAGCGTCAGAGGTCAGTCCCAGATCAACCTGCTCCTGTTGAACAGAACTGGACCATAGCAGGCCCTGATGACAATATGGGCCTAGTGTTTACCTATAGAACCCAGCCTGTGTTTACCAGGCATATCATCAGATCCTTCCTTCTGCAGCTGTGACCAGTTTTAGTCAATGAAAGGTGTCCGTATTGAAGATAACAAGTTGGGCTGAAAGAAATGTAGAAACTGACAGGAAGTGAATCAAAATGGTTTTGTGCTTAAAATTTACTTTTTTTCATAAGGAGAGACAGGCTGTGTCTGTATTGTTATCCTTCATAAAAGATCTTATGAAGTGATGTAAGTTGATGAGAAGGAGGAATTAAAGTTTTATTTTTTTATGCATAATTATTAGGGATGTCCTGATCAGATAGATACTTAGTATCGGTATCGGTGGCAGATATGGCCATTTTTTGAAAATCGGGTAGAATCAGATTTAGTCATGTGATCGGGCCGATCCAGTTTTCGTGACAGTTTTCAGCATCATCATGCTTTACAACTGCCGTTAAGAAGTCAAGACGCACACAAGTATGCAACCATGTCCACAATGTAGGAACACTTTTCAATGGAAAACGATGCTAAAACTGCATCTTGCAAAATCTGCAAACTGGATGTTTCTTGTGGTGGGAACAGCAGGGCTCGCTTTAATACTACCAACTCTGTCACTTGGAAAGAAATCAAAAAGTAAAGCTATCGGATCGGTATCGGAAAGACTAATCATTTAAAAAATTGGATTGTATCGGGAGCCAAAAAATCTGGATCGGGACATCCCTAATACAGTGGTTTGCAAAAGTATTCATACCCCTTGAACTTTTCCATATTTTGTCACATTACAACCACAAACATAAATATATTTC
>NW_013952725.1:110290-117543 GCF_001266775.1 Austrofundulus limnaeus | reverse complement strand
GAAATATATTTATGTTTGTGGTTGTAATGTGACAAAATATGGAAAAGTTCAAGGGGTATGAATACTTTTGCAAACCACTGTAATTATCACAGGAGTATATATAAACCATGCATACAACAGAAGTTGTAACTTGTAGCTTTTTGGACGTGGGCAGCAGATGCCCACTCCATGTTGTTGTTGGGTAGCTTTGAGCTTAGTTTTGCCTATCCCAGAAGATGTATTTGTCTTTATTGAGGACTCGCAACTTCTGTTCTGTTTATAGTTTGAACTTATATTTTATAAGATGTTCCATATATTGTATGTTTGTGACTTCAGTTTGAATAATTTGTAAAGGGCCTGCAGAGGTGGAGAGAGTATTCCTGAGACAAACACAGGGGTGGGAGGAGTGAGGAACCAGCACTTCACCTCTGAAACTCTTAAGTCACTTATCATATTCTCCTCTGTCTCAGATTGACAGCTTCAACACTGCTAAAAATTATTTTCTGACAATAAAAAAAATAAACTTTTTGAAATAATGCATCTACTCGTATACATTTCATCCTGTTTATTTTTAGACACAGCACTACAACATAAATCTGTCTGTGCTGTTCTCTGCAGGTGGATGGTGACAGGACAGAGGAGGCCAGGCTGATAGAGACAGATGAGTCCCAGCGCAGTGAGCACACGGTCTTCATCACGCCTCCAGAACTTCCTCCATTAGCTGATGGAGAGGAGCATCCATTATGCTACAGGTAAAAACACAACATTTAGAAGTGTTGCTCAATTGTTTATATTTACAGAATTTGGTAGGTTCAACTCCAGGACTGCTTAAATTATTCATGTCATAGACTGAACAAGACGAGGTGTTGGAAAAACTGCTCAGACGTTTTAGTTTATGACATGATGGAACAGGATGTTGCTGCAGATTTGTCAGCTAAACATCCATGATGTGAGTCTCCCATTTCACCACATCAAAGGTGAGTGGTTGGATTGAGCTCTGGTGACTGTGGAGACCACTGGAGTCCAGTGGTTGAGACTGCTCAGAGAGGACAATGTGTTTTTATTTCCCTCTTCTTGTTGTTCAGTTTTGGTGAGTCTGAACTGTTTATCAGTTTCCTGTTCTCAGCTGAGAGTAGGGGCACTCAGAGTGGTCTTCTGCTGCTGTAGCCCACCTGCTCCATGTTTAGATGTGGTGTGTTGGATTTCTTTATTTGTCACAAAGGGTTATTTGCTGTTGCCTTTCTTGCAACAGGAACCAGTCTGTCCACTCTCCCCTGATCCCTGACTGTAACAAGGCTTCGTTGTCCTCACAGATGCTTCTCATTTGATCTTTTCTCTTTCTTTTTGGCCCACTCTCTTTAAACCCCAGACATGATTGGAAGAATCACAATACACTGTCAGTTTCTGAAATACTCTGACCAGACTGTCTGGCATCAGCAACTGCACCACATTCAAAATCACTTAAATCCCCTTCCTTCCCCATTCTGATGCCCAGTTTGAACCTCAGCAAGTGTATTTCATCGAGTTTCTGCCAAGTGATTGGCTCATTAAGTATTTTTCTAACAAAAAATGAAACAGATGGATCTAATGAGTATGTTGAAGCTTCTCTATCAAGCTTTTAAAGCATAATGACTAAACAGACTAACAAGTCAGTAACTGGATTGTACAATATCATTAGAAGCTTAGACCACAGAATCCTGTTGCTCTTTTGCATTCTTAAATAAAAGCCTAGCTTCTCTTTAAGAAATACAAATTGTTATAAATTGTTTTGAATTTTATGATGAGAAGGGACAGAGCTGTAGTTGTTTTGGTCAAACCTCATAAATTGCATTAATTGCATTATATGCAATCTCATGCAAAATTCAAAGATCTTGTTGAAAGTATTTGTGCTGAAAGGATCAAAGTATGTGTTATGAATGATTATTAAGTATTACCACATTAAACTGTAGTTCTCTATCTGTCAGACATACTGAGTTATATTCATTGTTGTCTTTGCTGAGGTAGGTTAGTTGTGGCAGCTATCTTAAATTGAGCTGACTTCAGATGTACATCAAGTGACTACATCCTGGTAAATTAATTCAAATTTATCCTGTGTTTCATAATGTAATTTCACTCATTTACAGTTTTTCCACAGAGTTTAATCCAGTAGTTATTGACAAGGTTTTAGGCAGAGATGTTAAATGCCTGGAGGATGTGTTGGGGCTAATGCTCAGCTACTACCACACTAATTTTTACTCAATATCTGTGAAATTGTTTGAATTAATTTTGTGTTTTTTTTATTGTCAGTTGACTGTGGTGGCCATCTTAAATAGAGCTGAGCCCAACAGTGAGATTGTTCTGGGTGTTGTGCACAGAGGTGTTGAAACACTACAGACTGGATGGTCAGAAAGATTTAACACGTGAACTATGAACAGCAGCGAGTAAACAAACCCTTTTGTTCCATGGTGTTCAAATGTCCTAATGCACAACACAAATTACAGATATCTTGTTTGAGTGTACATATCAAATAATATCAATCAATCAATCAACTTTATTTATAGAGCACATTTTAAAAAYCACAAGGACAACCACAGTGCTGTATAGTAAGACAAATTAAATTATGTTAAATTATGTGCACAAATAATGAATATATGAGCAAGATTGTTCTGTAGCCGTCAGATAATATGATCAGTCCCCAAACCCATTCAGACCCTGCTGTGTAAARGCAACTCATATCAGTATAATAATCAGTCTTTAGTTTTTCTGTAACATCTGACACACAGGGAAGTTCCTAATGTATTTGTCTGTTCTTCATCAGGTATGACGGCTTTCCAGTGTTGAGTCTCGACTTGTTTGACCCCGTGGAGGGCCTGTGGACACCCTCCTCTCGCCTCGCTGCCCGGCACAGCTGTCCCACCAGCCCCGCCCCCATGTTTAGACGCACCAAACAGGTGAGAGCAGCTGGAACCAGATTCTGTTGCGATAACTTTTGAGTCACTCAAAGGTTTTTGCAAACACTGTCACAGTAAGAGACAGAATCTCACGCAGGACATTTTTGAAGCACACAGCACAATGTACTCTGTGCTTCAAATCTACAGATGTTGTAGTGACGTTTGTGTAAGAACTCACTCTATGAAATTAAGGCCAGCTCAATTCCACAGAATAATATCTTACGCAAGATCTTTGCGTTATGAAATCAAAGTGAAATGACAAGATATCAACTCTGATTATGAAAGAGAAATGAAAACTTGTGACCTGAACGTATTTCCAAAATAAAGTAATTTATTTTTAGATATATGAACAGGATTAAACATACAAACATTTATTAAAAATATTATATGAATAAATGAACACAAGTTATAACTTTCGACATAAAAATTTCACCTCAGAGTTGTCACAAACAGTAAGTTCCAGGTGTTGTAACTTTACTGGCACGCTACTTGACTAAGTTTTAAGTAAATAAGAGAATAAAGATAAAAGTTTAAGCTTTAAGGAATAGGAGGAAAAGAAATTAGTGATTTAGCACTTGTTCTTTAAATTAGACCAGACCAGCAAACAGCATGTCACAGCACGAGACATCTCCGGGCTAGACTTCACCTCGGCGACCCATCTCAGCAAACACTTTGTTCTACCTTTTTGATGTCTTCAGACATGGCCGACAGCCAGGCAGGTAGACGGTTTTGAGATTGTCAGCATTGAAGCCCGCAGGTGGATAATGTCTCCATGACAGCTAGGGGTTGAGAAGCCTCTCGTCTCCCCTAACGAGCCTCACAGGCTCTCGGCGCTGGTCGTCTCAGGCAGGTGCTTGGCAGTTAGTAACATCCATSMAGGTTTACATCCATGCAGGTGCCCAGAGACGGACACGCACACCTCAGAGAAAACCCAGTCAGAACCATTCGCTCCGACGGACAGACACGAACAACAACTGTTAACTGTCTGAATAGAAAAAAAAATTAGTACTTTGAGAGGAAAGAGAGTGAGAAGGTAAACAATCTGTCTTTCCCACCAGCTGCAAGTTGTTATCAGCAAAAACCTTGGAAGTCTGAAAAAGGCAGACTAAACTGGTGGACTTAGAAATCACTTCACTGAGGTTATAAGTCACACCTTTGCACCAATGGATTAATAGTACATTATAATTAATTATTAAATCAATTTAAAAATGATAAAACCATGATTAATAAACCAGTACTAAGAAAAACATTAAAACACATTTCAACTCTTTTCCCTTCACAGTGTTATACTCTGTAATAAAGAGATGCAAAGATTAATTAAATAAAACTTTGAGTAATGATATATTGATTATAACCTCTTTTAAAAGATTAAATGAAAACACATATAGAACATACATATTGTTTCATTCACTTTAAAGAAAAAAAAAAACAAACTTTAAAATGACTTTCTTCTTATAAGTGTATAAGCAAATCAAAGACAAAAAATAGAAATGAATATTTCACCAGGGTTACCCCTACAATAATGCAAACATTATTTTCACTGTACCTTCAACAAATAGGAGTTTTATCGATATATAAAAGATTTATATGTGAACTCAAAACACTTTTATTAGCAATAAATAAATATCAGATTACAGTTCAGAATTATTGAAATTACTGTAATTTTTTTCCTCAAAAGAGGCACTGAAATCAAAAGTGCAGCAGCAGTAGTCCTCTAGTTTCCTACAGTTGGTCTCAAAGTCCTGTTCATCAAAGATCTCATGATCTGCATCATCATCTGAATCACTACAATCTGGCACATCCCTGTCCTCTTCAGATAGTCACTATAGTAGAAGCTGTTGCAACTGCTCCAGGCTCCACATCTTCCTCATCTTCCTCTCCTGTGCTGATTTCCTCATTTCTAATACTTCTATTTCTTTTGTAGTTTGGCTTGGTTCCAGGCTTGGTGGCCTTTGAGGTCCCCATTTTGTAGCCACTTAAGCATGCTTGGAAAAAAAAGAGAGGAAACAGTATTACTGTAATCTGCTGGAGTATTAGTAAAAATAATAATAAATGATTTTTAATTTTCTACCAGAGGTTTACTCATGCTGCTCAAAAAAATCTAATAAACCGACAGAATTGATCAGAAATAATCAAAAAAAGTATTAGGAGTTAACACATACTTTTAAGAAATGATGCTGAAACAACGGAAAACACCAGAAACACAAGAAAACATCCACAAATTTATAAAATTATAAAGAAATTAGTTTACCTCGCTGTAGCCAGATAACATCCTTAGGGCTTCTGGTGCCTAAACCAATCAAAATCCTGGATAGAACGCATTGCGGCAGCCAACCAATCACTGACTATCTCTTTTGTCCCACTGAAAAAATGTTCGGCAGAGATGTCTGCCTGGACAGTGGGACACACAGATAATCCACAGGGATTTTCTGTGTAAATAATTTATTTGTTAGGTTTGAGAAGCACGTTGGTCAACATGTCTGACAGTTTTAAGTTTTGTTGATGGACAATTGTAAATTGTCAGTAAAGTCCAACGTGTTTTGGCAAACACTGTTGTGAGATGATCTGATATCTAAAGTCAGAAGAAAAACCTCCAAGCAAAATATTAGTGTCACTTTATAGAACTGCATTTAAACTTAATTTAGATTTTTAAAAGAAAAGTGAACATATAGTCTGGACAGTCAGTTTTGTTTGTTTGCTTTTAGACAATTTTTTTAAACAATGATTTTTTTTTTCAGGTGAGGGTGATGATGGTTTGTTTCACACCCTGTAGTATCTCCAGCAAAAGTTCCACATTCTCAAACATTGTTATTAATGACACATTGTCCAAATATTCATTCACAGGAAATCAAATCAGCCCAGAAGATAGCTAAGAAGTACTCGTCCATCCCTCAGCTGTGGTCCAAGTGTCTGCTCCGTCACTGCTATGGTCTGTGGTTCATCTGCCTGCCTGCGTACGTGAAGGTGTGTCACTCGAAGGTACGGGCACTTCGCACYGCCTACGACGTGCTCAGGAAGATGCAGTCAAAGAAGTTGCAGCCCCCTGATGAGGTACTTCAGTTGTGTTGCACTGATTTAAAAAAAATCTGAAAATAAATAATGTGTATATTTCATAATTTCTGTGCTTTTTTCACACACACAGGTCTGTTACCGGGTCCTGATGCAGCTCTGTGGACAGTACGGCCAACCTGTCCTGGCTGTCAGGGTCCTCTTTGAGATGAAGAAGGCTGGAGTTCATCCAAATGCAATCACCTACGGCTACTACAATAAGGTACAGTAAAATGTGTTACAGTATGAATGACAAGAAAGTCAGAAAATCTTAYTGTGTTGATGTAAATATTACAGCTAGCATGACCAAATGTTGGCTTTACATGAACTGTACCTAAAAGTGCAGTTCACTGACACACACTGCAGAGTTTTATACAAGGACTAATAACCAGGGTATCGAGGCCATTTCCCTAAATCAGTTCAGTTTAGATTCAGGAAGTTCTGATTCGATCTGCTCTTAAAAAAATTAAAGTAGTTCAACTGTGTTGCAAAATACAAATTCACTTTATTTTTTTCTTCTCACCATAAAAAAGGCTTTTAGGGTAAACTTGTAAGTTGGAGTTTAATCTTGAAACAAAACTGTCTCAAGTTTCAAAGGTTTTAAACTTAAAAGGAGTTGTAAGTGACAGTGTTGTTGGATACATTCATTTGTTAAGAATATTTTTCTTGATGAGTAAGAAGTGATGGGAATAAGGTCACAGGAGAAGAGGTGAGCTAATATAAGTATACATCTGCCCACTAGGGATGGGCGATATGTTATCGTGTGTGATATACCGTCGAAGGCATTCACCATGGTAATTATTTGTCATCTCGCGATAAAAACGATAAATTCCCACCGCGTTCTGCCAGGCTTTACATGCCTCCCTGCCAGGTTGAGCTTCATTTGTTTACTCAGAGCGGACATCGATGGGCAGAGCATTTGCTAAATTAGTAAAGCTAAAAAGCTATCATAATGACTCTCAGCTTGCAAAAATGCTGTCATAGTCATCTAAAAACTCTTAAGAGTTCAACAATATGTTTAAAAATCAACATGACGGGGCAGCTTCAACTACCTGGACCCAAAAAAAAAAAACACAGCTCCTCCGAATCCTCTGTCCCAGATGCAGGCAGCGTGGTTCGTCTCTCTCCACTCACACAACTAGCCCCTCCCTCCCCTGAACATTAACCCTTTAGAGAACAGACATTATAGCTTTACCTCCCAGAGCAGCAAAACACATTATTTTCAGTGATTAGTAAAAAGCATTTTCTTATGGTTTTATTTTTTATTATATTACTGATAGTTTACAAGGGTTAGAG
>NW_013952725.1:106337-109668 GCF_001266775.1 Austrofundulus limnaeus | reverse complement strand
TATATATACTGTATATAGGTTTATGTATGTATGTCACCAGTTCCACAGAGCTCTGTACAGGTCTGGGACATTGTAAATTATAGTAGAACATTATTTTTTAGTAGTCAACCCTGAGGCTGCAGGTTCTATCCTAGGAAAGACATTTGGCGTAAAACAATCTCCAAACCCTAAAAGTTCCTTCAGTGTGGCAACCCCTGCAGAAAGGAGCAGCCAAGAGAAAAACGTTATCAGAGCCTTTATTTTCATTTTGCTCAAATCAAAGGTTTCATTTGAAATTTAATGATGAATTTTCAGCATTGATTTACACATAGTCTAGACCGGGGATCTCCAACCTTTTCTTCCTTAAGAGCTACTTTCACAAATTGAAATTGTCCGAGAGCTACTTTTTGCAACATATAATTTTAAACTTAAACTTAAACCATTGGAATAAGCTTGTTTTGCACAAAAAACATTGTCTTCAATTCACATGGAACCACCACCAAGAACACTAAATTCACATGAGTGTTGTTTTTGTGTTTATCCATTCATATTTTATTGTATTTCACACTAATAACTTAGGGTTTAATTGCAACAGATTTGTGCACAAATAACGTCAGGCGATGGGTCTCCGATTTCTTTTCCGCATTGTAGACTCCAGCAGGAAGAAACCCCCTGTAGTGACATATACCGCAGTGGGAGGGGTTTACCAGGAGTTTGGCACAGTTTATTCTCAAGGGGCCATGAAAGGTGTGTGCGAAAACAAACACCGAACAACCATAAGCTGTTTGATTGACAACCAAGTGGAAGGGACATCTATAGATTGATTGGAATTAAATGAAAGTTTGTTTGGCCAGTGAAAATTTAATTTTGCTT
Source organism: Austrofundulus limnaeus (assembly GCF_001266775.1). NCBI lineage: Eukaryota > Metazoa > Chordata > Actinopteri > Cyprinodontiformes > Rivulidae > Austrofundulus > Austrofundulus limnaeus. Next base: position 108,816 of record NW_013952725.1, on the reverse strand, counting down.
CTCCTAATTTTTCACAAACACTGAAGAGCTACTTTAAATGATCTCACGAGCTACTGGTTGGAGACCCCTGGTTTAGACTCTACAAGCTCAGTTGTTTGTTTAGGAAGCTTCTGAATGTTTGACACTGAGAAATTTAAATTATAAATACTTCAACATTATTTTTTTCACAGAAATATTTTCATTTTCTTCCTCCGCTCTACATTCAGGCGGTGTTGGAGAGCACGTGGCCTTCCAGCACCAGAGGAGGATACTTTCTGTGGATGAAGCTGAGAAACGTCATTCTGGGCGTGGCGCAGTTCAAGCGGGCTCTACGACGACATGGACCCCTCACGCAAAGTCCCCTTTCAGGTAAGTGATGAGAAACACTGCAGGACTGACTCACTGAACCAGACCAGGGCCTGTATTCACACAAAGACCTTATCTAAATTTAAATAAAAACTCAACATATTCAACATATCCTGTCCTGAGCCTGGTTCTGGTTCTGCTGGAGGTTTCTTCCTGTTAAAGGGAGTTTTTCCTCTCCACTGTCACCAATGTGCTGCTCAGGATGAGAGACTGTGATGAAGTGATTCAACACAATCTGCTGCTTCTTTAGATTTATTGGTTTTCATGTACAGTGCCCTGAGACGGTGTTTTATTGTGACTTGGCCCTATATCAGGGGTGTCAAACTCCTGTCCTCGAGGGCCGCTATCCTGCATGTTTTAGAGGTTTTCTTGCTCCAACACACCWGATTTTGATMGCTGGGTRATTAACAGGCTTCTGCCCAATTTGAAGAGTTAATTCAATCACTGAATCAGGTGTGTTGGAGCTGGAAAACCTCTAAAACATGCAGGATAGCGGCCCTCGAGGACTGGAGTTTGACACCCCTGCCCTATATAGATAAACTGAACTGAACTGAATTATGTCATGTGAGCTGATTTTATGTCAGATTTTATTTTGAAGTCACTTTTTCAGATTATCAGTTTAATCTCAAAATCAACTGTAAATGCTGCACAGTGATACAATGACACAAAGATTTTAATGTAGTCACTAAATGAGTGTGTGTGTTGTATTTTGTTACAATAAGTGAATATTTAGTTTAATTAGATCTCACACTACCTGTGGGTAAGATTTGCTGTCAGTATTAATAGCAATATTGTGGCATAAAAGACAATATATTGTATTTTTTTCTGTAAAAATATGTCAGTTAAACACAGGGTTTAAAGGTTTCAGGAGTAGGAAGTTATTGTGACATTTAGACCATCATAAATTCATTATCCTGGCATTTAGAACAAGCCTGAGACGATGTTTGAAGAGTCCAAAATCAGCAGTTTTATGAGGACAATTTGTAATTTATTTCTTTATTTCTTTATTTCCTTTTTTTTTTTTTTTTTTTTTGCTGTAAAAGGTTTGACAGTGCCTGTGTATCATTTAACGAGTTTGTAACAATTTACTTCCATTTTTATTGTTCTCTGCTCACAGCTTGTGGTGAAGAAAAACAAGTCTCAATGTTGAATATTCAGGTAACATTTTATTAAAGTAAAAATAGTACTAAATATATGACAGCTTCAAGGTAAACATTACTATTTGAACAATTTAACATTAGAACAAGAACGGATGCTGGACTTCATCAGCTCTTCAGATATGATAGATTAAAAATGACAGAGCAGCTGTGTCATTAAGGCTATAAAACTCTTTTAGACTTTATGAACTCCATCACTTTGTCATCCACCTGCCTGTGTTTACAGATACAATTATTTAGAAAATACCTTTTTACATTTCTGTTTTATTTTAGATGCAAATCATTTTGCATTATTTTAAAGTGTCTCTTTGTTTTATGTTGATTTTGAGAGCTTAAAAACTCCTCAACCTTCACTTTACATCACAAAAAGAAACAGACACACTTCTACCTGGTGTACAAGTTTAAAACATAAATGTACAGAATAAAATTTTGTCTTTATTAGAACTGATACAATTAATTTTCAGTTCAAGACATAAAACATAAAATAACATTTAAATAGCACAACATATTTTAATCTTCAGGGTTAAAAAGAAACTTAGTAAAATGAAACTTGTTCTTCACCTGTGATTGAACTTGCCTGCATGTTGGTGAACATCTGCACTGCATGCTAATCCCCATCCTGCTCATCCCACTTTATTTTATTTTTCTGTTTGTCACCAGAGTTCAATGCTGATTCACTGAGAAACACAATTAATTCAGTTGAAGTGCGTTCATGTGTCACACCACAGAAAGACAAACAACCTTCAGTCATTCTTTACTTTGTGTGATTTATTTATACATGACAGATTTTCTGAGCTGCTGTGTGCTGATTATACACTCTGTGTTCATTATTAATTAAAATTAATCAACTGTAAGAGGAACAATTGTACCAGAAATTTTCTCATTATTATACAGTGGTTTGCAAAAGTATTCATACCCCTTGAACTTTTCCATATTTTGTCACATTACAACCACAAACATAAATATATTTCACTGGA
>NW_013952725.1:103640-105087 GCF_001266775.1 Austrofundulus limnaeus | reverse complement strand
GAAATATATTTATGTTTGTGGTTGTAATGTGACAAAATATGGAAAAGTTCAAGGGGTATGAATACTTTTGCAAACCACTGTAATTTATGTGAAGCTTTGAAATGTTGTGTGTCCCTTTAAGGAAATGCCAGGAGGCTGTAAAATTAAAGAAAGGTTTAATGAGTGGTGTTGAAAAGCACTGAGATGATGCAATTTGTTTAGAAGAAATCTGTCACCTACTTTGCTTTTGTTGGATTTAATTAATGAAACAAGTCCACCTTTTTAAGACTGGAAGGACAGCTTCATCTTCCAGAAGAGTTGATTTCATGAGTGCACTGTCAATCTGGATAAAAACATCAACCTGTTAGGAAAGGTTTTCCTACGCTGCATTCCAAATTATTATGCAAATTATTTCTGTCTGTTTCTAAGTAGTCCATACAAATGACAGTCGGCTAATGTTCAAGTCATCAAATGTTGAAAAAAACACCTCCCAATTATAACGGCCTTCTTTCAAAAAGAAAAATAAAATAAAACAAAAATGCAAATTATTACCCACAATAGTTTCAAAACATTGTATAGGTTGTGAAGAACTGAAAGGAGGTCATAGTTACTCTAATCAAACACTATTTCAATCAAAAACATCTTAACAGGTCAGCTTGCATTTTAATAAAATCCATTGAACAGAGGAGTTTTTGGAGAGATTTTGTTTGAATTTCTTTGCAGGATGTTAGAATGATGGGAGGATGAAAGCCACACCATAAGTGTCTCTTCTTTTCTGCCTGCAGCAGCCCATGATGCAGAGTTAAGCTTGGKTTTATACTTCAATAAGACGTGAGACAGCGGGTTGGTGATTGTGTCATTTTGGACGTCTTTTTCCACTCAATGATATGTATTTTTTTGGGTGAAGAGTCCGCAGAGGAAGAAAAAAAAGTTTCTCCTGTGCATGTTCACATTCAAAATCAAGCTACAGAAGTAGAATGCAGCCCAGGTGTTACACCTTCAGATAATGTCTGCTGTCAATAACAAGCTTTATTTTTGTCTGGATATTTTAATTAAGACATACGCAGATTATTAAATGTTGTATTGTTATAAGTAATGAAGGGAAGCCCCTCCTTAAAACTGTTTTCTGCAGAGCTGATTGTGTTTATATTGTAAGAGCTGAGCTATAATATTTTAGGAAGCTTTGATTTTTGGTATAAATGTATGTGTTTTATAATATGTTGAGCACAGCTTTTATAAACTACTGTATTACTTTTTTCTTTTTTTTTTTGTTATTGATGGCCTCCCTTCTCCCCTTATAGCCATCCTCTCCACACCATTATTATGAATTTTTTATTATTATTTTTATATAATAGAAGAAAAAGAAGTAGAATGAAAAAAGTGAAATGTAATGAGAAAGAGTGAAAAAGAGATTAGAAGATATGTAAAATATATGTTGAGAAAACACAAGACAGCACACCGGACTTCT
>NW_013952725.1:87620-103430 GCF_001266775.1 Austrofundulus limnaeus | reverse complement strand
CAACATCTGTCCGCTCACCTGAAAAATAAATGGATAAATACATGTATGGCATACATAAATATATACACATACCCATATATGAAGAAATACATACATACATGCCTACATCCATACATACTGTAGATATATACGCACAGACATAGACCCCCGGATCAGAACACCTGTTTGTGAGCAGTTGTGAACATGTGTGTATATACAAGATTTCTCCAATGGAATATTTAATAGTGACTGTGGAGGACCGGAGACCCAACCCCCAAGACACGAGGCAGACATAGGGAAGACCAGAGCCCAAGGGCCNRAGAGGRATCHHRAGCGCAGAGCCCCAAGGGGCACCCGCACAGGAAGATCCGCCCACCCCCCAGATCAGACCATAGGGGAGAACTGGGAGAGTCCCCCAGCGACCACACGTACAGTCCCCGGGGCCAGCAGCGACAAACTCATGGGCCCCACCGGCATCCGCCATACCAAAGCAGATCCAGGAAAGGACACAGAGGTCCGGGCCCCCAGGGCGCACCCCCTCCAGGCCAAAGCCCCACAGGCCCAGAGGCCCCGAGCCCCAACAGGCAGTCACCAGGCCAGGCCGGCACACACCCCACCGGGGGGCCGAGTAGCAGCGGGCCCCCAGATAAACCAGCAGGAGGGGCAGCCCAGACCGCAGCCTGACAAATACCCRAACATACACAATCGTTGTAAACTACTGTATTAGAACAACAGTATTACCTGAACAAAATAAAAAATCYTTCAGGCTCAGAACGTTTCTTGTGTTACATTAGCTAGAGTTGCTGCTGTATAATTATTTTAAAAAATGGCAAATTGGTTTCATCTTTGATGCAGCTTTTTGCAATGTGGTTGTTTGCCAACTTTTTTAAATTCAACTTTTTTGAAACCAATAGTCTGAACTTTTGACTGAAGGTAAAATACATAACAGGAAATTTTGAGAGGACCTAAAAAAATCGGTGTAATATCTATTTCTTATGACGCCAGCACASGAAGCATGTGATACATGTGATTTTTGATCAACCGTAGCACAAAATTGGCTGCACCGATCTACATGAAGTTTGGCAGGACTGTAGATGAGTCTGACCTACACTGCGCCAGCCAACGGTTTTACGATAGACACCATATTTGAGGTGGTGGTGTCTGGACATGCAAAAATGCTTATAACTCAAAAATTATTCTACAAAGAAGCTTTAGGTTTTTTTTTGTTTAGCTGTGATGAAGGGCTATCCACTTGGCCCAACAATGAGCCCCCGGACCCCCACCCAAAACAATAAATCTGCTCTGGTGATGAGTTCTGAGTTCTGGTGCTTTGTGTATGTGCGGGGGTCATATGTGCTACCTCTATGCTGTATCTACTTTATTTATGTTTTGTTAGCTAATATATCTAGCTTATATTTAGCTAATATTTCAGAATGAGTAAGATCAAGACATCAGTTTGTGGTTTAAATGTAATTTTTAACAAATGGTCACAACTTCAATCATTTATACTCCCCTTAATATAAAAAAGAACAAATACATTGATTATTATTTCTAAACATCTCTCACCTAAAACCTGTATCGTTTAGTTATTCTGATTTAAGAAACATAGGTGTAAAATATAGGAATGCACGATATATCGGAATTAATATCGGTATCGGCCGATATTGGTCATTTTTTAGAATATCGGTATGGGTCAGATATGTAAAATGGGGCCGATATTAATATCCAATATTGATTTCCCACTTTTTATCTTTGTGTTTCTGTTTTGGGAGGTGAGACGGTTGGTTGAGCAGCATCTGTTTGATCATGATAGTGATATTGACGCTGCGCAGCCAGGAATAACTGAAGTAGGGAGCCATGTCAGAGGTCTGGTTGTTTATTTACAGTGTCAAAAAAGACCCAAGTGTGTTTGCGTGTATATGTATAAAATAATTTGTATGTTTGTGTAATATAGGTAAATATCGGTTATCGGCCATAACACCAATAATTATATCGGATATCGATATCGGCTGAAATTTTCATATGGGTGCATCCCTAGTAAAATATCATAATTTTTGTTTCTCTCTTGTTTCAGGACTTCCGTGTGTTTTAGAGTAATATTTCAGTGATGAAGTGTTAGAGTTTGCCCAGCTTGCTTGAACGTCTTGTTTCTGGGCAGATGGCAGCGACCTGGACGCTGTGAGCCACAGCAGCATGGATAGTTCTGCCGACGCTAACCCGGCCGAGCGGGGCCCCTACGCCTCAGACCCCGTCAAAGTAGACCCCACTGACGATAGATCTAGCACAGGTACGCTTCAAATGGTTGGAGCCTCTGGCGGCCATCTTGTTTTCCAATCTTTTTTCTTTTCTCTCATTGACATTTTCTTCATCCTCCTCCTTTCATCGCTCCGCTCACCATCCGTCCTCGTTCCCCTTTTCTTTTGACCCGTTCTTCCTCTGCTGCCTGGTGTTCCACATTTCCTTCCTCTGTTGTGAACCCCTCCCCCGTCACGCTGCGGTTTCTGCTCTGCTCTGTAACCCTGCCCTTCACTTTGGCCCTGCCTGTGTTGCCCTTGCATGCAGCTGGCCGTGGTGGCGGCAGCGTGGGCGCCGGGCCCATGGCAGCCCAGTCAGGCTGGGTGGGCTCTGAGCTCAGAGAAGCCACTCTCCACCCAGGTAAACATCTCCGTCACTTTCTTCTTCTCTCCGTCTCTTTCATCTTACCTGCCCTGCATCGTATTTTTTTTATTTAATTTATTCCTTTCTTTTTTTTGTTCTTTCATTGTGTTCATGTCTCTGATTCTTACCCCTCTATCAGAACTTCAGTCAGCTGTTCACCTCTCCTCTGCCCTTCACTCTTTCTCTCAACCATCTGAGCGTTTTGTCATTGTTCCTTATGGAGGGGAACTGCCCCGACAGTCATTGTTTTTATTAACTGCAGAGTTTTAATTATGGAGCTGGCACCTCGACAGGCGGCTCAGCCCAGCGATGAGTGGTTCATTTATTATCACAGTGCTAAAAAGAGTTTTCTTTCACTTGTCATTCGTTAACTTCATGCAGCGTTACAAAGGAGCTGCGCAGAGATGTCAGCATGACGGTTTCATGAAAAGGATGAAAGAGAGAAATAAATCACCAGACAGCTGGTTGCCACGAGATCTGCAGAAGATTTAAAGGCAGATGGAAGAGTTGGCCTCGGGTCTCAGCAGAGGAAACCAGCAGCAGCTGTGAAAATGATCTTTTCTTTTCCTGCAGCAACAGAAGAACTCTGCGTGCCCCGAGGAGGGCTCCTTTATGCAGCTCAGCTCAGCTGCTTTCTCTGTTTTCTTCTACCAACCAAAAACTGAAAACAAAAAAGAAGAGATGAATTAGTTGTTTTGTCTTTATCTCCTCTCTTTAACACAGTGAGAAAACACTTTGGTTATTTTCTCTTCTCTTTTAAATGATGTGTAAATGAAGAGATATAAAAATGCTTCTAAGTTTCACAAAGACTTCCCGTGTTGTTGGATTTGTTGTGATTTACTGTCATAAACTCCAGATTAATGCTTGCATTTCATTTGTGTCATTCTCTTTTCTCTAATGTTTCAGGAGATCAGTCAGATTTGGGATATAACTCCCTGTCTAAAGAGGAAGTTCGGAGAGGAGAACCCACCCCACAGGATCCGGCCCCCGACAAAGATAAGAAGGAGAGCGACTGCAGCTCCCGTCAGTAGGATGCTGGAATGATACTTATCCAGTATTTTCCTTTATTCCCTTTAGACTGACATAATAACACTGTAGACACACCTGGTTGTTAGTTTTTACAGGGTTCCTGCAGATCCTTAAAAAGTCTTAAAACTCATTGAATTCATCAATCCAATAATAAGGCCTTAACTAGCCTTTAAATGTCTTAAATCAATCTTTCAGAAGTCTTAAAAATGTGAACACATTGTAAATAGGATGATTGTAATTCATCTCAAATATTAAAATAATTGGTAACATTTATTTTTTTAAATATTCACATGCAAATATCTCAACAACCGTTCATCTCAGCAAAGTGAAATTTGTTTTGTAGTATGTTAATAATGTTGTCTTTCCAAAAATGCATTCATAGTTCTTACAAAAAATTAATGTCACAGAGACTTTAAGGTTTCATCTACAGCAAATTGGGGTTGAGACCCCACTGTGGGTCCTAAAACTCCAGATTTTGGGTCGTTAGAGGATTTCCTGAAATTAAACTAAGTTTAAAACTGACTGCTAAGAATATTTCTGCTATAGTTGGATATGGATAAAACAATTGGTCTATTTTCAAAATTTGAATACTTTAACCAAAAATACATTGATTCTTAAGTTTCTGCAAGTTTTTATTTTTTTTTATCATTTGTGTTTATTATGAAATTGATCTTAAATTTAATTTCACTTGGCATTAAAAAGTCTTTAAAAGTCTTAAATTTAACTTTCCTTAAACTGTAGGAACCCTGTCTTAGGATTATCTCAGTTTGAAGTCTTGAGAATTGTTTAATGAAAGTCCAGTTTTTAATGAGACTCTGTGTTCAGTATCAGAGACAGAAAGTGTAAAGGGAAGTAAAGACTGCCTCCCTCAGCTGGATTTGGAGATGAAGTCCTCCTTCAAACCTCGAGGAATTGTTCGCAGCAGTTATCCTTACGAGGACTCATCCTGCAAACCCAAGAGTTCTGCCAGCACAGGTAYTTTCACAAAATAAAGTTTATTAAATTTATTTTTGGGGCGTTTATTCATTCCTGATAGTAGCAACACGTTCCTGAAAACTTCTCTCCATTATCCAGAGATGTGTGGACTCTGCGAGTTTGTGACTTTTACTTCATGTTTACTACACACATGCGTCTGACGTAATTGATACGCTTCAAGCCAGTTGATGGAAACGTCTGATTCGCAGTTCTTGTTTTTTTTTTCTTTTTTGCGAAATTTTAAAAATTTTCTCAAAATTCAAATTAAAATTGGATGGAAACAGGGCTAGTGTGGTGAGGACTCTGGTAATTCCAGGCTTCTCCTTGTTTCCTTCTGTAATCCTGAGGCCAGTTCAGCACAGAGTAGTGCTGGGTGGTATGACCCAAATTTTATATCACCGTATTTACAACAATTACACCGGTTTCACGGTATTTGACTGTATTTTTTTCCCTCACAGCTCAGCTGATAATAAAATGTAATGTTGCTTATTGACTTTTTTCTTTTGCTGTACCTCTGTCTGTGTCACTGTTTCCCTCCTCTTGTACATCTTTTCTTCTTTGCCTGGTTGTAGACAGTAATCATGCCTTGGTCCAATAGTGAAGGGTTGAGAAAAGATCATTATCGGGTCTATCATTGTGTGTTAATAAAACTTGAATCACTATTCAACTAAGCTCTACTACAAAACTACTTCTCCAGGCTTTTCACAATAAAAGCATGTTAAAGTCTCCATGCATAAACGTTTTCATGCATTAACGTCTCCATTATAACGTTGTGTGTAAATCTAACCATGCACGTCACGGAAGAGTTTTTTACTACATTCAGCGATGTTGAAAATGGGATGTTTTTTTTTTACTTCAGTCAATATAAGCAGCTGAAACACCACCCGCCGCCGGTTACTCCAACAATCTGCTTCAACAATAACATTAGCATGCTAATGCACATAGCGGTGCTGCGAGGAAACGTGTCCTCCAGGAAACAGTTCAYTGGCGGCCGCGACGAAACGTTCCAAACGTGTTCAGGCTATTTAAACCAGAATGTCCGGTATTCAGAAAATTCATATCATAACAAAAATAAAAACCGGTTTTCGGTACAAAACAGTATAGTGCCCAGCACTAGCACAGAGTTCCAAACGAATGAGCCTGTAACAGTTCACATCAAATAATGACATTTACTGCTACACCCCAGTTTTTCCTCTGCACCTAATTATTGTCTCTCATCAGAAGTTTATACTTATTCTTAGATCACGTCTCTTCCTGTCTGCAGGCCATGTGGCAGGTCTCCTCTTCACCTCCTCGCTGGATGAGATCGGTGAAGTTCACAGCAGCAGTTTGATCAGGAGACATAAGAGTGTTCTGGAGGAGGTGGTGGGCAGCACCAGCGGCAGCTCTGCTCTGGACTGGCAGGTTGTGAGGGGTCGCCGGTTGAGTGGGGACACGGCGGGCGGCGGCGGCACCACCGTGCTCGGCCTCGGGATGAACCAGGCTGAAACGGATCCGGATAAGATCGCAGGGCACTTGGGCGCAGATGCCAAAATTCTGTCCAGCGCTAGTTTCAATAGGAGGTCTCGTTCTCAAGGACAGAGMGGCTGTGAAGGACTAACTGCTAAAGCTGGGGGGTCTTTCAGGTGTTGTGAGGAGGAAGAGGAAGGTCAGGTGTCTAGTGATGAAGASAGGAGTCAAACAGAGGCCATTTTTGATTTTGAAGACCTGGAAATAGACAAGCCTGCCACAGAGGTTAGCCCACACAGCAGAGTTCACAGGAAGCCCTTTGAACGCAGCGCCAGCTATGGAGGCGTGAGCGCTGCCACACCCAAAGGAACTATCAGGAGGACTGGAATTGAAACAGGCTATGACCCACTTTCCCTTCTAGCAGCAGAACTGCAGCCTGGACGGCCGGACACCACTCAGCTCGTGGAAGAAGACGAGGCCGGCACGCCGAAAGCTGGCAGGAACCTGGCCCGAGAGATCGAGGTCTACATGAACCACCTGGACACCCCGCTGAGCAGTCGCACGTCCAGCTCCGACCTGCAGGACCTGGCCAGCCCGCTCCTCCTCCACCCCTCCACGGCCTCCGCCCCCCGCAGGTCCAGCCTGCCCCACGGCTCCCCCTTCAGGACGGCCGGGGTGCCGCGCTCTTTCACCTTCCACCAAACCTCACCCTCCCAGCCCGTCTCTCRCCAGCGTATGGTCTCATCCCCATCCTGTCCCAGCTCCAGCACCAGCCCCAGCCTCAGCCCCTTCAGAGAGCAGGCTGACGGAGTGATGATGTCACCTTCGTCCTCCTCCTCCTCCTTCGCCCTGGACACTTTGCTTACACCCACTCTAGACGTCTTTAAGACCAGCGTGGTCTCTGCTGGGAAGGGCGTGGCTGAGAAGGCGAGCCGCTGGTATTCACGTTTGGCCACCTACACCACACCTACCAAGGTAACGTTGTTACACTTTACTTTTGGTGACAGTAGAAACATATTTAATGTTTAAATATTATATTTGTAAATTCTGTCATGGTTCARCTCTGTTTCTGTCTGCCAGAAATAAGGTCAGAGAAAAAGAACAAAGATTTTAAAGGCTTAACTTTAAGACTTTGACAAAAAAATGCTCTTCTTTGAATTTGCTGTACAAGAAACACAGAACAAAACAACAACCATGGTGCACCAGATAGTCAGGTGGACTTTGTGGATGTTTTTATGTTTTGTTCTTTGTTAAAAATAGTCACACAATCTAAAGCCGTTGCCTCTTCCTCGTTGGCCATGTTAATGTACTCTGAAACCATGACTGATCTCAACAGGTCTCACATGATTTTCTGTCTGAATGTGTCTGAGTGAAATCTGTCGGCTTGTTGTCTGCTGTGTGGCATAGAAAAAAAATAGTTTGGCCCGGTTCTGGCCCACACAACGCACACAACACTTGGCCCAGACACCGCAAAGAATGACAGGGCTTTGGTGGTCCAGAGGTGGTCCATGCTTGGGCCAGCACCACATAAACCAGACCATAACTGGGCCAGTCGTGGCATGCCATCTTACAGACAGCACCATCATAGCCAAACCTGGCCCACATCTGGTTAACAAACCACTTGTGATGCCAGCAGTGCCAGCTTGTCAGCAGGTCTGGCCCACACCTGTTTGCTGTGTGGATGGTTCTAATGACGTTTTATAATGAAGCATGTAAAATAACTTTGTGACGTTACCTACTGAGTTCATTTTAAACCTGTATTTAAATGCTTAATTTATAAATGTCAAAGTAAATTCAGGCAGAAACTTTTTTAGTTTTACTCTAAAACTGTTTTAAGTCTGCGCTGCAGCCTTCTGTTGCCATCTGGTGACTGTTCAGGTTAATTTATTTTCAGATGTAAAAACTTTAAACTTTGAACTAAGCTGACATCCTTGTATTTGTTTCTGGTTCGACTTCTCCCTCTGCACACTGTGCTGCATGCAGTTTTGTTTTTTTGCTTGATGATTTCCTGTCTTCTTTTTCTTGTTGGATCAAAGGATCTTAAAGGAAACCACAGAGAGCGTGGTGGAGTTCAGGCATCGTGAACACACCTCTTCAATAGCTCAGTTTAGAAGTTTGCTGAAGTGTCATTAAGTGTCGACGTGTTTAGCTTCGACCTGTTTGACTCTCTTCTGTCCACTCAGGATGCCCATAGTGACCGTCTGAGTGTGTCGTCCCTCGTTGTTGGAGATCCAGAATGCTCCTCCCTGCTGGATGAAGCTGAGTGTGCAGAGTCTGAGTGCTCAGTGGTGTTTCCTCAGAGAAATGGCCCCCCGGGGCCTCGCAGGAGCCCCAGGCGCAGCTCTGTCCACAGCAGAGTGAGCAGCCCCCCTGTGAGCTGCAGCCTCAGGAAACCCTCATCTCTCCTTCCTGGTAAACACAACCTCTCCTCTGGGAAAAAGAAAACATTCAGTCTTTTTAAAAAACAGTTTTTACAGCTGAAGATACAGTCAATTTTACCGGTTAGTTTGAAAACTGTTCACATTGAACAAACATAAAAAGCATTTCTTCTTTGTCACATTTGCTGGTCGTCTGCAGGAAGTGCTCTGTCTCCGCCTGAATTCCCTCTACCTGACAAGTCAGACCTCGGCTCGTCTCGCTACACCAGCAACACCAGCATCTTCAACAACTACGCCATGGAGGTAAAAACTAGAGCTTTACACTTTGAGCTGAACTTGGTTACTTGGAACTTTCTTTTTTTTATTTGCAGCTTTTATGGGGAAAGTATTGTTCTTTTGGGTTTGCTTGGTGTCCTGTGGTCCTTTTTATCTAGTGCCTCTACAGCATTTTGACTTGGCTGAATTCTGTTTAGCATGGTTCAGGTGGTTTTCTATTACACTTCAGTAACAGCTCCAGCAGGTGGGTTCATCAAAAAGTTGGGCGGCCCCAGAGCCCGAAAATTGATGCCACACGCCTTACCAGCTGGTGGCGGTTATTCTCCATTTAACTGTTTGCCAGCCACCAATAAACACAGAAGAAGACCCTGAAAATATACGCAGCACAACAATGGAGGTTTTGTGATTCAACCAGTGACCAACATTTTCATGCCAGAATGGTAGACGTACAGCAAAGTACATTCCGAAAAATGGGCTGTTTCCACAAGTCCTTGTTGGTGGAAAAGCCTTGGACCTGTAGAACCATCCTTAGACAGTTTATAATGTATGTGATATTTTGTACAGTGCACTGAGACAAGGCAGCACGACGGCTCAGTGGTTAGCACTGACGCATCGCAGCAAGAAGGTCCTGGGTTTGATCCCCGGTTTGGACCTGGGGTCTTTTTGTGCTGAGTTTGCTGTTTTACTTATTCTTGTTGGCGTTTTTTTGTGGTACTCCGGTTTCCCCCACCCCSCAAAAACATGTACAACAGGTTGCCTTCAGGCCCAGGCCTCCCTTGAAAAAGAGATCTGTGAGCTCACTGGGATTTGCCTGGTTAAATCATGGTAAAATAAAAAAAGATGACTTGTTGTGACTTGGCACTATATACAGTGGTTTGCAAAAGTATTCATACCCCTTGAACTTTTCCATATTTTGTCACATTACAACCACAAACATAAATATATTTCACTGGAATTTAATGTGAAAGACCAACACAAAGTGGTATACAATTGTGAAGTGGAAGCAAAATTTTACATGAATSAAAACATTTTTTACAAATAAAAAACTGAAAAGTGCGACGTGCAAAAGTATTCAGCCCCCTTTTCCCTGAGTGCAACCAATTGCATTCAGAAGTTGCCTGATGACTGCTAATGACTCAAAAGGGTCCACCTGTGTGTAATCTAATCTCAGTACAAATACAGCTGCTCCGTGACGGCCTCAGATGTTGGTTAAGAGAATATTGGGGAGCAAACAGCATCATGAAGTCCAAAGAACACACCAGACAGGTTAGGAATATGGTTTTGGAGAAGTTTAAAGCAGGCTTAGGTTATAAAAAGATTTCCCAAGCTTTGAACATCTCACGGAGCACTGTTCAATCCATCATCCGGAAATGGAAAGAGTATGGCACCACAGTAAACCTGCCAAGACAAGGCCGTCCACCTAAACTTACAGGCCGAACAAGGAGATCACTGATCAGAGAGGCAGCCAAGAGGCCCATGGTGACTCTGGATGAAATGCAGAGAGCCACAGCTCAGGTGGGGGAAACTGTCCACAGGACAACAATTAGTCGTGCACTACACAAATGTGGTCTTTATGGAAGAGTGGCAAGGAGAAAGCCATTGTTAAAAGAAAACCATAAGAAGTCCCGTTTGCAGTTTGCCAGAAGCCATGTTGAGGACACAGCAAACGTGGAAGAAGGTGCTTTGGTCAGACGAGACCAAAATTGAACTTTTTGGCCACAATGCAAAACGCTATGTGTGGCGGAGAAAGAACACTGCACATCACTCTGAAAACACCATCCCCACTGTCAAATATGGTGGTGGCAGCATCATGCTCTGGGGGTGCTTCTCTTCAGCAGGGACCGGGAAGTTGGTCAAAGTTGATGGGAAGATGGATGGAGCCAAATACAGGGCAATCTTGGAAGAAAACCTGTTGGAGTCAGCAAAAGATTTGAGACTGGGGCGGAGGTTCACCTTCCAGCAGGACAACGACCCTAAACATAAAGCCAAAGCTACAATGGAGTGGTTTAAAAAAAGAATATTCATGTGTTAGAATGGCCCAGTCAAAGTCCAGACCTAAACCCAATTGAGAATTTGTGGCAAGATCTCAAAACTGCTGTTCACAAACGCTCTCCATCCAATCTGACTGAGCTTGAGCTGTTTTGCAAGGAGGAATGGGCAAGAATTGCAGTCACTAGATGTGCAAAGCTGGTGGAGACATACCCTAAAAGACTTGCAGCTGTAATTGCAGCAAAAGGTGGCTCCACAAAGTATTGACTCAGGGGGGCTGAATAATTTTGCACATCGCACTTTTCAGTTTTTTATTTGTAAAAAATGTTTTGATTCATGTAAAATTTTGCTTCCACTTCACAATTGTATACCACTTTGTGTTGGTCTTTCACATTAAATTCCAGTGAAATATATTTATGTTTGTGGTTGTAATGTGACAAAATATGGAAAAGTTCAAGGGGTATGAATACTTTTGCAAACCACTGTAAATAACTGAACTGAAAGCCAGAAGTCAGTGGAAGCAGAAAAAACATCTGAAATTAAAACAACTCTTTCTCTTCTGTTAAGAGAAGCATCTAAATGTAGTTTGAGTTGCTTTGACATCTGATTTGAATGAATTAGTGATTAGAAACAGAAACAACCTGTATTGTCCCGTGCGGGGAAATTCTGATGTAGTAGCAGCAGCACATAAATAGTATGTTGCCATGGAACAATATCAATAGTAGCAACAATAATACAATTAAAGATTAAACGTTGTAACAATCAAAATAAACATACATCAAAGTCAAAATAAGACTGATAATTACAGTACCAGTCCATCAAGGAGAAATTAGATAAAAATGAAAGTCCAAAACAATTTTAACAGGATTAACAGGTTCTGCAGGACTTGAAGACCTGCTGAAGCAGGAAAACAACTAAAACATGCAGGATGGTGGTCCTCCAGGACCAGTGTTGGGCACCACTGCTTTAGAAGATCCTCTTTATTGAAACTTTATTTTTTTTTACCCTGTAGGGTTTTTAAGTCATGTGAGTTTAACTTTTTTCATGAAATGTTTTCTGACAGAAGAACAATAAGGACCTGCATAAACAGGAGTAAACTGAAGGTAAACGTAGTTAATTCCAGCTCCTTCAGTGTGTTCTCTCTCTCTCCCCAGCTGCTGATCTCCAGCTGCTCTCGGTGTAAAACATGTGACTGTTTGGTTTACGACGAGGAGATCATGGCCGGCTGGACGGCCGACGACTCCAACCTGAACACCACCTGTCCCTTCTGTGGGAACCCCTTCCTGCCTTTCCTCAACGTGGAGATCCGGGACATGCGAGGGACTGGGAGGTACACGAGGACACTTAAAAATCAAACAAATAAAGAACATCTGTAAATCTCTTTTGTGCTTTTCTCTTTCTACAAATTTACAAACATATCTGAAAACAAACTTTTAGCTAAATGATGATGAATTGTCAAAAATAATTGTAATTTATATGAAAGTTTTGGCTTTAATATCTATAAAGATAATATTCAGGTCAGAATGGAATTTAAAGGAATTTAATTCAAAATAAATGTACCTAATACCTGTAAAATCATTTCACTGTTCTTTAAAATTAGTTATTGTTGAGTAGTTTGTCTCAGAATCATTACTTTGACCTTCCTGAAAATGAATAACTGAATGTTTTTGATGGTTCCTGACCAAACAAAACTAAAATATTCACAAACACAAAACCATTCAATAGAAATGACAAAATTTCTTTACTTTGTTTTCACTCCAGGCTTTTCCTGAAGGGCAGCCCGTCCCTGGATGAAGCAATGACATCATCGTACTCCACCTCCACAGGTATGGACACGGGGACGTCCACTTTGTCCACACCGTGTCCCACCACAGCTGTGTGCCCCCCCTCCCCATCGACAGCCATGCAGGACAGCTCTGGAAGGTACTCACTGTCAGTTAACGCTTCGCCACATTTTTGATTTTACACATCAGTCCTAAAATAAATTATGTCCTGCTTCTTTTAATTTATAGCAGAAGAAAACCAAAACTCAAAATCCTTAGTGGTAAATATAAACTATAAGTTGTAAACTTAACACCAAAAGTACAGAAATATGTGTTTAGTAGATTATTTCTTTGTTGCAATGCTTCTTGGCAATAAACCATAATCTGTTGGAAAGCCTGTTAATTTCTCTTTTAAATGGTGTCAGATTTGTAAGGAACATGCATTTGTGGGATGAGATTTTACTGCATTAAGATGCCTGTGACATCAAATTTTTGTAATAAACATTAACGCATTTTTGGAAAGATAACATTCATAACACATTGCAAAAAAAATTTCACGTCACTGAGATGAACAGTTGTTTTTTTTTTCTCTTTAAAGTCACGCTCTGCAGTTGTTGAGATATTTGCTTGTGAAGAAACAGGAAGTGATGTCAAAGGGGAATGTCTGCATGTAAACGGAGCATTGTTACAAAAGCTAACAACACAGACTGTAGGGAAGAATCTAAT
Source organism: Austrofundulus limnaeus (assembly GCF_001266775.1). NCBI lineage: Eukaryota > Metazoa > Chordata > Actinopteri > Cyprinodontiformes > Rivulidae > Austrofundulus > Austrofundulus limnaeus. The sequence goes on along the minus strand of NW_013952725.1, from coordinate 90,208 downwards.
GTTTCTTTAGATTAGTTTTAGTCGCTATCAAAGAGAGACGAAGAAAAGTTGAAGTTTAAATAATTTTGTTTTAATAAACAAGAGACCAGCGAGTTAATTTTATTAAGGGGTTCCCCTTTGATGTCACTTCCTGTTTTACTTTGACTGAACCAAATTCTAAAGAAAATAGGCCAGTCGTGGCAAAATGGGTAATATCACATGTATTATGCCAATTTTCTTAAGTGTAAAGATGCTTTCTTTGACTTTTTGTATTTGAAGGATAGGCATGTCACTGGCACTTTAATATAAAAATAATTCAGCCTTTTTGAAGTTGGAAGTGTTCAGGTATGCAGTGCACTTCACTTCATGTTTAAATGTACTTTAACACTAATGCACACTATGTTTTCTGAAGTTTTTACATTAAAAGTGATTTCATTATTTGGACGCCCTTCCCTGTGTCTACCCAGGGTGTGGCCAATCAGAGCACAAGGAATCAACATCCCCTTAGAGCGACAGCAGGGGGCGCTGTCCTCTGGAGGAGCAATGACCCGCAGCGTCAGCGCCTTCAGTCCTCTGGAGGAGTCGTCTGGATTCGGCCGCTGCCTGCCGACATCAGGCAGCCTGCCCACTCATCTGAATGAAGCCACGGTGTGTAGCCACACTTTGGTCTGAACCGGGTGTGAACATACAGGTGTAGCTCAGCAACATGTCACCAAAGACTTGTGTCAAGATTAGAAAAATCAAATAAAGCTGTGACTTGATGTAAAGTTGAGGAAGCATTAAGAGTGACTCTCTGGTCTTGAGGTATCAGACTAGGATCACATTTCTTCTTCTTCCTCTTCACTTTGAGTAGAGTGAGGGGAGATGAAGTCTAATGGTCCTTTCTGTCCCGACCAGGACCCCATGAGCATGGACTGGAGGCTCCACAACCCCGAGCCTGTGACAGTTCCTTATTTGAGCCCGCTGGTGCTGTGGAAGGAACTGGAGAGCCTGCTGGAGAACGAGGGCGACATGGTGATCAGTGAAGCCGACATGGTGGACCATCATCCCATCATCTACTGGAACCTGGTCTGGTACTTCAGACGGCTGGATCTGCCCAGCAACCTGCCGGGTCTCATCCTCACGTCTGAGCACTGCAACAAAGACACTCAGGTCAGAAACAGACTTTATTTCCAAGAGAACTGATCGGTCATAGTTCCAGCAGTTCACAATAAAATCTACAAAATAACTTTACTGTTGTTTTACAGTGATAACTATAGTGATGTAGCTTTTGTAAACTTTATATCATGTAAACATTGATTAAATGTTTAAATAAGACTTTCAAGGGGTGAATATTTATGAAAATAATTATTTTACATTGCATATTTTTATTTATGTGGTACGGCTATGATTGACTTTCACATTTAAATGTTTTTGAAGGCCAGTTTATATTGATCATAACTGATGTATAGCAGGGGTGAATACTTTTTATGTTGACTGTAACTCACTGTTTCTGTGTCTCCTTCAGATCCCTCGTCACTGGATGTCAGAGGACAGTAAACACGTGTTGATCCAGATCCTGTGGGACAACCTGAAGCTGCACCAGGACCCAGTCCAGCCTCTCTACATCCTCTGGAACGCATACAGTGAGTCACGCTGCTCTCGCACACTTTGTTTACTTGTTTTTTTTTCTCCAATAAAACATGAAATCAAACCGTATCGGCCCACAAATCAGCAGCACAGAAAAGAGACAAAGTTTAGAGAGGGTGGGGTATAAAGCAGGAATAACCAGCTTAAATGATCTCTCACTGGGCTGCAGCTGCTGGTGAGGAGCTGGCAGCTCAGAATTGATATGTTTACATTGTGTTGCAGCTTCACTGAACTCTCCAGTTCTGAGTGTTTCAGACTAAACGACCAACGGGTGGCCACATGCTGACAGATCAGAAGCTTAAAAACTCTATGCTTGGCTGTGCACATTATYTAGTTGGCTAACTCTGCCCACATCGTACCAGGGCAGCCTGATATTTGGAAAAAAAAACAACATTCTGATTTTTTTCTAACCCTGCAATATAAAAAATACAGGAATTTTCAACAGATGAATATTTTTTTTGGTGCACTTTAAATGTATTTTATTTATTTATTTGTTTGTTTATTCATTTATTTAGTCAATTTAAATATTTCTGTTTTTATTTCTAATTATGTCAGTTTCGGTCCTCCATACTACCTTTCATTCATATCAGGTGTGTTTGAGCAGAGAAAAAAGTAAAACATGCAGGGCTGCGGCCCTTGAGGACCAGGGTTGCCCACCCCTGGTCTGTGTGATTCACATGAGAAAACACTGACTGCTTGTAGCCCAGTGAGACATGAGCTGTAGTGCTGGGTTTATTGTATTTCACTTTATTATAAAGCGTTTGTGCTGTTGGAGTATTGATGTGTGTGAGAGAACAGCCTGTTGCTGCAGTAACTGATGTTACCTCAGAGAAGAGGAGCAGAGGATGGAGGCTAGGGATGGGCGATATGGACTGAAAAATGTATATCATGGTAACGATAAGTGACAATACTGTGTACATACACACACACACACACACACACACACACACACACACACACACACACACACACACACACAC
>NW_013952725.1:78382-82558 GCF_001266775.1 Austrofundulus limnaeus | reverse complement strand
ACAATAGGAGAAACTGGGGATCCCATGGCACACCCATGTTTCTGCCTATAATATTGCCCCCCATACGTGAAGTAGGTTGATTCCAGGCACAGTTTGAGGATTAGTTTTTCCTTTAAGACAGAGAAGAGACGGAGGAGCTGTGTTTTTTGTGGGAAGCTGCCCCGTCCTGTTGTTTTTCTAGCATGTTGTTGAACTCTAAAGAGTTTTTAGATGACTATGACTGCGTTTTTGCACTCTGAGAGTCATTACGATAGCTTCACTACTTAAGCACATGTTCTGCGCATCGATGTCCGCTCTGAGTAAACAAACAAAGCTTAACCTGGCGGGGAGGCATAAAGCCTGGCGGCACGCGGTGGGTATTTATTGTTTTTATCGTGAGATGACAACTTATTACCATGGTGAATGTCTTTGACGGTATATCGCACACAATAACGTATCGCTCATCCCTAACGAAGGCTCCATCTTTGCTCTAACTGTCTGCTCTCTGTCTTCCAGGACTTAATTGTACTCTGTTGTTAGAGAGTGAGTGTTCCCCTCTGCTCCACACACTCAGATGAGTCTTGTTGTGGTGTTGTGTGTGTTAGCGCTGCTGTTTTCTGTCGTTTTCTTTGTTTTCTGCTTGATGGCCTGCAGTGTTGCAGCCTTCGTATCTGTGGAGTGTTGAATCTTATTCAGACTGTGGCAGGGGGCGGGGTTAAGCTTCAGTGTGTTCCTGCTTTGTTTTACTGTGAACCCCTGCACTCGCGTTCATGTTGTTTTATATATAGCCGAATTCATATTTTCAGTGATTTTTTTTAACAGGAGTTCTTCTCCTTTTCACAGAATCTGTTGGTCACAGCTAAACTGGATTATCAACCCATCCTCATTGTGACGCGTTGTTTCATGTCTGAGGGAGAAGCAGGAGACGCCTGCTGCTGATCTCTGTGTGTTTGTGTGTCCTGGTAGACGTGGGGTACCCTCTGGCTCGGCCCGTCCCCGAGGAGGAGAAGCCGTTCAGCGAGGAGCTGCTGCAGAGCGTGGTGAAGAGCATCCAGAGGAACGACGTGAGCCGGCCCATGGCTCAGCTGCTGCAGCTGCTGGACAAAACCCTTGGAGTCAAAAGACAAAGGTCAGCAGGACCTGCACAGAACTGAAGGTTCATTCTTTAATGTAGGAGCTCCGTCCAAAACCTGTTCATTATGTGTTTGTTTTCATTCAGGCATGTTGCTCCTCCTGCACTGGCACTGTGTCGCCCACAGAGGTGTCGAGTAACTCAGTACAAATACTTTGTTACTTTACTGAAGTAGAAATTTTGGCTATGTATACTTTTACTTGAGTAAATAGCTTGAGTTGATACTTATTCCAAAAAGGTATTTTTAAACTCTAGTATCTATACTTCTACTTAAGTAATGAATGTGAATACTTTTTGACACCTCTGGTTCTCCCACACACACACTTTTTATAACATATTGTCCCATCATGTGTCATCAGTGACGTTATGTTTTTACCTCTAATTTACACTCGATGCGATTCCGCTCTGCTGTTCGTTTGCACCCCAGTTTGTGCAGCGTCCGCTCCGCTCAGGTTCGGTCCAGTGAGAAGCACAAAGGAGGTCCGAGCAGCGTGTAAAGAAAATTCAAGATTGTGCGATAAATCTAGTGATAAATGTGGAAGTCAGAGCAAAATAATTAATTCTGTAGAGAACTTCAAAGACAGCTGAAACTGCATCACTGTCGTCTTTTTGAAACCTCTGATTTCAAAATAAAATCCATGTGTATCATGCGTGTCATCATATGCGGCACCCAACATGTTGCTGCTTCCCAAACAGAACCATACATTTTAACAGCATTTGTGTTTAAATGTATCCACATATTTGTTACTATAGTTGGGGTTTTGACAACATTTGTGCGCCTTCGGTGAATTATTTTGAAAATAGGGATGTTGCGCTCATTCCTTTTCCTCTTGGTTTGTAGTGACTTTTGTTTGACTCCAGCGTCYGGCAAAAATAGGACTGAATCTAAATGTGGCGGATCCCTGCCGCCGTGCGGAGCCAGTGTAAATACTCTCATTGATTAGAGTGGTTGTGTTTTTGCTACAGAGRTCGGACCACAGCGGAGCGGATCCGCATCCAGTGTAAATTAGACTGATCCATTTGTTTGCATCAAACTGGTTTTGTTTCTGACACACAGGAGTTTGTACCGAGACATCCTCTTTCTCTCACTGGTGGCTTTAGGAAAAGATAACATCGACATTGGTGAGTCAGAAAGTTTTTATCATTTGTTACAATTCTGCAGACCTAATGGACATTTGACTGTTTTCCTTTTGCATTTTTCACTTAATTATTATATTTAAGTGTTCTGTGTACATGGTTATATATTTTTATTTATTTTTTTATTGGTGTTATAGTAAACATAAAAGTAAACACAACATAATGACTATATTTGCAAAACCTGTGCTTAGATTTAAAAAAAGAGAAAGATTGTGATTTAAAGCTCATTTTTAGGTACATATATAAGTATTCTAAATGTAGGAAAATTAAGAAGAAAAGGCTTTGATGTAAAATAAAAGCTAGAAATAAAAAAAAAAACGACTGAGGAAGACTCCGCCCACCTGACGTGTCCTCGCCTTTTCTCAGACGCCTTCGATCGGGAGTACAAGTTGGCGTACGACCGCCTCATGCCGCACCTGGTGAAGCTGACCCACAACTGTGACCGTCCTCCGAGCACGGGTGTCATGGAGTGCCGCCGGACGTTTGGAGAGCCTTACCTGTAAAAACTCCTCTTTCCTTAAACCCAGCTCAGGAAACTCGCTGAAAGACCACCTGAGACCACCTGAGACCACAGCCGGCGGCAGTGGGTTTAACGTAGCCCGAAGGTTCCAGACTTCATCTCAGAAACTCTCCTCCCACCTGGTTAAAATCCTGTGAAAATTCTACATATTTCCTGTAAATACAAAGCATTAGAGGTTTTTTAATGCAACATTTATATTGTATAAATCATACGAAGACTATTAGCAATATTTTAACTTGAAGTCTATTTATACAAAGTCAGCTTTATTTATTGCTGTGTCTCTTTCTAACGGTTTCACCGAGTCGACGGTCTCCACTCAGACCACCAGGGTTCGAAAATCTGTTTGTCAAACAGAAGAAAATAATCCCAGATCCTCTGAGCCAAACAGGAAACATTTAACATCTGTTTTTTTATTTAGTATTTAATGCTAAACATTTACAGACACGTTTGACAGATCTGAGGTGTTTTACTGCATCTGTGGTGATACATGTTTTTAAAGCTGCTTCTAATGTGTTTTTGCCTCTAAGTACAAAATGAACTGAAAGTTGGCTTCAAAACTAAAGACAGTGACATTTTCTCTTAATTAAACAGCCATTTAGACTTAGGTTTTTATTTTTTCTAAATATAAAAGACGTTTGGTTTGAAATTAAATGTTATTAATTATAGTGGAGCAAAGCAGCTAATCTAGTGATCAATGTTCCAAATGTTTAGTGAAGACAGAGAATTACCTTCGTATTTTATTATAAGTATGAGACGAGGTTTTTGTTTGAGTGAAGCACCACAACACAGGCTGCTTTTAGTTTGTCTGAATTATTTTAGTTTTTATTAGTCATCATGAACAAAACCTGCCTGTGTTTTTCACAAACATCAGTGGTCTTTGTTTTTGTGCTGTTAGAGGACTGAGAGTGTCGGCAACATGTTGGCAAACATCATTTAGGAAATATCCTGATGCATCTCAGTAATCCAGGTAGAAGAAATTAAAAAAAGAAATAAGTAGGTCTTCTGGACGGGTTCTTCTTTAATGAAACGTTTCGTCTCTCCTCCAAGAGACTTCTTCAGTCTGATGAGTTTCAGGTGAACTCAGCCTTATGCTACGTTCACACCAAACGCRTTTTGAGCGGCCAAAAAGCGCAAAACGTCTCTCACTGGACGCTCTATGTACAGACTGAAGAACGCACTAGTGTTCAGACCAGAACAAGCAGCCGCAGCAGCGAGGTGTGGGAGGAGCGTGTCCTCGGCGGGTGAAATAAAGATAAAGTAAAAGAAAATGGCTTTGATTTTTTTACTAAAAAGCAAGCGAACGTTGCGCACAGCAGATAATTAACTCACCAGATGATTTAGAGGCAATTTGTTCGGTTAGTTTCAGAAGCTGCCAGCTGACGGATTTTTTTCTTTTTTTTCTTTTTTT
>NW_013952725.1:76569-78122 GCF_001266775.1 Austrofundulus limnaeus | reverse complement strand
ATATAGGATCTGGTCTTTGTATCCTGATGCATCAGTAATCCAGGTAGAAAAAAATCAAAAAGAAAAAAAAATAAGTAGGTCCTCTGGACGGGTTTTTCTTTAGTTAAACGTTTCGTCTCTCGTCCAAGAGACTTCTTCAGTCTGATGAGTTTCAGGTGAACTCAGCCTTAAGAGCACTGCCTCCACATGGTGGACAAACAGGTCAGTCACATGCAAAAGAGGGCCATCGCCTAACAATAGGCTTGATTAGCTCTATTGTTCATAGCGGGTCATGTGCCCCATCACCTGACTTATTGGTTTGGACACCTAAGAACCACAGCATCCAACCAATAAGTCAGGTGATGGGGCACATGACCCGCTATGAACAATAGAGCTAATCAAGCCTATTGTTAGGCGATGGCCCTCTTTTGCATGTGACTGACCTGTTTGTCCACCATGTGGAGGCAGTGCTCTTAAGGCTGAGTTCACCTGAAACTCATCAGACTGAAGAAGTCTCTTGGAGGAGAGACGAAACGTTTCTCTAAAGAAGAACCCATCCAGAGGACCTACTTATTTATTTATTTATTTTTTGATCATTTAGGAAAGTCTGAAARTCAGGGTTTCTCAGTGTCCTCGTACGGTTAGCAGAGAATCACAGTTTTGCTTGAATTTAAAACGTGTTATAATATTAAGGAAGGCGGCTAAAATGGTCACAGTGTTGTCACGGCCGTCTCAAAGTCTTCTCACTTCTTTTAAAGCTAGAGGTGCATCGGCTGAAACTTTTGACACCTGCACAGAAAACCTCCAAAGCCTCAGGTCTAAAACCATGCTGATGAGAAATAATAACCCCACTTGATTAAATTATGAACAAGGAAAGCGGGTCCATACCTTTGTTTCCTGGTACCACTGGGGTGGTAATGAAAGATGATGGCTCCTCCTTCAAACGTCTTTTAAAGCAAATGAAGGTTAAAACTACAGCAGTGAGAACGAGCCCTCACACACCGGGGCAATCAGGATTGTGTGTACATCCAGTTAAAGCAGTCGCCTGTCAGGTTTTGTTTAGCACAGCCAAACACAGCAGTACATAAAGGCCAGTTATTCACCAACGGGACACAAACAACTACACTTCCCCAGACACACCCTTTGTCTGCTGTAAAGCATGAATATCTTCTCAGTTTCTCACAGGGTCTGAACTTTACACAACAGCTTTGAAGCTGCTAGTGTGAAAGGTGTGAGACGTTTTCAAACACTAAAAGGCATTTTTACACTGCCACTAGGTGGTGCAGTGGTGAATTCAAAGCATATGGCTATGTTCAGGACTAGATGCCCATGCATTAAGTACATTTTTGCAAAGTTGGAACAGTTTGTAGTGATGTTACACCCAAAACTATGTTTGATGTGAAAATACCCCCACACCCACAGCAACCAGATTAACCAGCAACCATTGATAAGTTCTGTGCACCAGAGTGTGAAGAAGCTTTGGCACAAATTTGAAGTCAATACTCTCCACATTAAAGTGTAACTTACCCCCCTGTGAAAAGATAACTCCGCCCCAAGGCGAAATTTGAAAAATG
>NW_013952725.1:69568-75634 GCF_001266775.1 Austrofundulus limnaeus | reverse complement strand
GCACAGAAACAGTACTATATAACATTTTAGACACATTCTAGACAGTTTATCAGCTAAAAAAAGTTAATTTTGGGGTAAGTTACTCTTTAAAGACAGAATAGTGTTTGGCGTGACGTGAGAATCGACAAAATTTATCTTTTTTTTTTAAATGACTCATTTTCCAAAGGCTGGTGCCAAGAGACTTTTTTTTGTCAGTACCTGTTGTATCAAACTTCACACGTGTGTGTTAAAGAGGGGCTGGTGTGTAGAGGGTGCTAGAGAGCCATTTTGCCACGCCCACATCTGGATCTTTGCTCCTCGCCAGTTTTACCCTGGTTCTATGTAATGACCAAGTTTCACAAATCTGAGCCCACTGTAGATGACTAATGATGAAATAGATTAAAAAATATTAATATTAAAACAGCACTTGGGCTCTAAACACTGTCTTACAGTGCAGGGATTGTACCAGGAACAGAGGGTTGACTGGTACAAAGGCAGGTACGATGTGGGCAACAACATAGAGATAAACTGACCTAGAAAACAGTTTTATAGATTTTCAACAATAGACCAGACAAAACACAGAGACACASTCTGTGCTTAGAAGTGAGACAGGAAGAGCCTGCTTATTGGTTTTTAACATTTTATTATTAAGAAAAACCCATCAGAACATCCGACGTTTGAGACAGGCAGCAGAGTGATCCTAACCTCAGATTAAGTGTGTATTTATTTAGTATCATTCAGAGGCCAACATGTGAACACATGCAGTGTGGCCTGTCAGTAAATCTGAAGTTTTCTTTAATTCAGCCGTGAAGCTCTGACGGTCTCAGCCTGGTGAGATCCTGGTTTAAAGGATGAAAAACAAACCGGTTCAGTTTCTGTTCTCAGAGCAGAAAGACAACAGAGAGACATGAAAGTTTGTAATATCACAACTAAAGTTTTTCATGGTGTTTATGGATGTTTCTGTTAGTGAAGGTACAAAACTGACATCAGGAGTCTGAGAACAAAACGAGCCACACAGCAAAGTTGACCTGCTCCAGCAAGTGTTAACCACCAAACTGAAGCTGAGAAATTATCTGTTTCATGTTTCATATCTGGGATTTCAGCTGGACTTTTGTTTCCTGAATGTTTATTTTCTGTTTAGTTTTTCCTTTTAATGACCTGAATCTCCACGTGTTTCTGAACAGTGATAATCATTGTTCAGTAGTTACAAAAACACGTACCGGGGTCAACGGGAAAAGGACACTATCTTTTAATTTAATTGTTTTCACCCACATTCAAGTGTTTTTCACATATTACCAGGATAAAATAACAAAACAATTCTGTAATAACTGATTTAGACCATTTTAAAAACCTCTCTGTAAATAAAGAGAAATCCTGACATTTTTAAACTGACTATAACTTATTTAAAAAAATCAGACTTACTCCGTTACACCAACTTCTTTCAGAAACCTAAAAATGACATTAAAAATATAAAAACTAAACTTGTGTAAGAAAAAATATTTTGTAAAATCACTCAAGATTTTAATGTGTGAACATGTCTTCAGTCTTTTCCCTTCATAGTTACATAATCAATATTTGGGATCAGAGCATTGATTCTCACACAGAAAAAGGAACATTTTATCTTCTTAAAACTCTAACCTGTTTTATTCAGATCAGACAGAAACAAGTTTAAATCATCTTTATTTTTATTTTTAAAAAGTTTAATCAAACAAAGCTGCCATCCGGTACAGTTTAGGTCCTTTTGGGACTTTTTTTTTTTTGCAAGACTTAACCTAAATGGGATTTTTAAATTCTATTTGTTTAAGCTTCCTTCATTGTTTTATTTGTAAAAAATCAGTTACACTGACTGTTTAAAAGTGATGTAAGTACATGATGGATTTTTTAATCTGTATTTGTCACCAAAGAGAAGTAAATCTGAACTCAGATTATTGACTGAAGGCCAAAGTTTTCCACATTTGGTTGAAGTTTGTTCAGTGAAGGTACAGTATTATGCAGTTTTATGTTTGCGGATGTTAATTGAACATTTTGTAAATGTTAAGTCTGAATGTTTGTCGTCAGGTTTGTTTGTTTTTTAAGGACTGTAATGAGTTTCTGTTGGACAGAACTTGATTTTCAGCCACCCGATCCTGATGGTTTTCTGGTGGACGGAGCAGTTTACAGTTTGTGTCCATTTTAAAGAACTGTAAATGGATCAGACACTGACTTTGGTTGAAGGACGTCTGAATTTAAACTCAAGTGATTTGTTACAGAAAAGACCAAAACCTGTAAAGTGAGCGTGTTGCACTTTGTCACTACAAATGTATAAAGTTTAATGTTCAGGAAAAGACAGATGGATGTCTCACTCGTGGATTTGTGTTGTGTTTAAATTATTAGAAATGTTTTGGAGAATTAAGTTCACGAATGTTTTAACTCTTTGTAAAAAAAAAACATTTTTATTGCAGCGTCTTCACGTTTCTGAAAGTCTTTAGATGTGTGGATGTTTGTGTAAACAGATCCACAGAGTGCAACTGTAAATAAAACCATCTAACACTTTTATTCACAGACTCTTTTCCATTTTTTTAAATGTTTGAGCAGATTTGTTTTTGTTTTGGGTAAAACCGAAGTCTGATTTTCTTTTTTGGAAGTTTCAGCCACTGAAATGATTTATTCCTCTGTCCAGTTTTGTCTYGGTCCCAGACACTTTGAGGCTTGTCAGCAAGCATTTTGGTGAATTCTGTTTGGTACTTTTTTGCTAATCATTTCTTTCAGTAGTGGARCCCTCCTGGGTCTTCTTTTWTGATGCTTGTTATGAYTTAAAAGAACATCAAGACAAATGCGTGTCAGTTCTCTTCTGATGAAGACAACCCCAAAGAACCCGCCACAATCTGAACACCCAGTTCAGTTGGAGCCCTCACTTAGGAATTTGAAGACATTGTTCAGCAAGCACATCAGCATGAACGCAACCCCAGAACAGGTCCACAAAGAACTGTCTTCCTCCTGTCGATCTCGTCGCATCCACTTGTTCCACACATCAAGTTCAACTTTCACCCTGGTACCAGTTGCACCATAGCCTTTATAATCATTTATTTACGGTGACTATCCATTCTTAAAGATTTCCGTGTTCCCAGCCCCAGCCAGATTCTTGCAACCCCTTGCCATACAAAGTGCCCCTAGTCCCAGATCACCATAGACTTCATCACCAGACTCCCTTTGTCACAAGGTGTGACCACCAACTTCACTATCATTGATTGTTTTTCCAAAGCCTGTCATCTCTCAGGAATCTTCCATCCACCCTGCAAACAGCTAAACTCCTCGTCAGACACTTCTTTAGTCTTCATGGCGTTCCCCAGGAAGTCCTGTTGAACYGCGATCCCCAGTTCACCTCTCAGATACGGACACACTTCAGTTCTGCTCTCGACATGAAGGTTGCCATCACTCCAGGTTACCACCCCCCAATACAACGGTCAGACAGAGAGTGGATAATTGAACCCCCTCTTCGTTGCCTCACCACCACCAGTATCTCCGACTCAAACTGGTTTCTCCCTTGGTTGAGTGCACACAACTCTCACATTTCATCAAGTACCATTTTTTTCTCTCTTTGAAGAACCCATCGGCCACCATGTACCGTTCTTTCCCTCAAACAAAAGAGACATCTCTGTTACTTTCCATCACGTCTGCTATTTCAAACTGATCTGGGGTCACATTTATTAAGGATTGCGTGGAAACCATGCTAAAAGTGAACGTACGGCCAAAAGACAAAAATGGCGTACGCCAAAAAACAAATTTTAGATTTATAAAACCGTGCTTACGCAYGTTTCTGCGCACCTTCCCTTTCTAGATCACAGCTGCACCTCAGAGTTTGCACACAAGGTCCCGCCTCAGGTTCTACCGTCTACACGCCCACATTCAACCATAAACAGTCAATGCAAAGTACCTCATGAATGTTGAGGTGTATTTAAATCAGTCAGCTGATCAGCTCAGACACACGCTTCGTCGTGCATCTGGAGGATGACTATTCTCCAGACGCACGGCGAAGCGCATGTCTGAACCGGCCAATCACTTTTTTTTGTAAATTTTTTGAACTGCAAATGAGCCTCCAGAGGTTTAGAATTTTTGAATCGCTCACATATGTATGCACTCACGCCACAAACAAGGTAGCTAGCTATGTCGGGAAACATAAGCTCAGCTGTGTTAGTTTGTTGTTTAGCGTCTTTGTTCAGTTTGTCACGGTAAAGAATATTGCTCTTCAGTTTGTCTCAGTCCATTGTGTTTTGTGTTTTGAAAATGGTTGTCCTTCAACACGGTGGCCGCTACCCACCATGCAATACGTCGTATTTTGGTTAGCAAATTAGCATACAGCATGGCGGCCGTTACCCAGCATGCAATGCATCGTGCCGTTCGGTCCAAATTCCATTCCCATTCCCTATTACTTGTTTAAAGTTAAATATGTTAAAACAAGTATTAATTTATGTATGTGTGTTAAAAACAGTTCTCTATTTTAGATCTCCCTGGATGTTGAAAAAGAAAAGGCTGATTTGTTGGCTTATTCCTGTAGTTGTGCAGCTGGTAAAGGTTTTTGCAACCATGTAGTTGCACTTCTTTACCAGACTTCACACTACTCCCAACTCCAGTTGCCACCTGTCCCTCCTGCACTGGCCTGCACAACTGAACTGCAAAGATGGCACAGACCAAGAACACAGGTCAAATAAAACAGATCAAGAACACAGGTCAAATTAAATAATAAAAAAAAAGAGTGGAACATGTAAGTGTGTCCATGTAAACAGTACATTCGGATTATTTAATCCGAATACATTTCAATCCAATCAAAAACTTTTGTGCATGTAAACATAACTTGTGTCGCAGCTTCCCATCTCCAAAATGAGCGTACGCATGGGTCAGAGCTGGCGTGAGGGACCGCACATTTTCATGTCAAGTTTGGATTTTATAAATCACAACCTTTGCGTGAAATGTGGCGTACGCAAGTTTCTGGGCTCGTTTTGTGCGTACGCAAGCTTTATAAATCCGACCCCAGGTCCAACATAGTCTCCAAACTCCACCTCACAGCTGAGCAAAACAAGAGGATCACCAAAAGAAGACGAACCCCTGGTTCACTACATCCTAGGGGAAAAGGTGTGGTAATCCTCCAGTGATAACCTGTTAAAATTTATCTTTAAGAAACTCTCCCCCAGGTTCGTTTGTCCCCACAAAATACACTCCCTCAGCAGTCAGTCTTTCTTCCTCCCACTCTCAGGATTCACCCAACCTTCCACTTGTCCCAGATCAAACTGGTCCATGCCAGCACCTGGTGCCCTCCTCCACATGACTTTCTACATCAGATGATTCATGGCTTCTCATCTGCGGGGTCAGGGATACCAATAGCTTGTTGGCTTGTTGTTGCCCCGGTCATTCATTTTAAATCCATGTCTCATCTCAGACTACGAGGCTTGTATTGTGTCTAACCTGTTACGGGTAAAAGGGAACTGGTGGGATGGAGGTGGGTGACTTCAGGAAACAGAATTACCCTAGGTGTTTTTTCCTGTGCTCACTCTGGTCTTGGCTTGTGGTTCTACTTGGACTCCCATGCCTGACCAGGTTCAGCCATGACCCACCAGCTTGTCAAGCCACGACCGGCACCAGGCAGCTCCCTCTTCCTTTTTAACCTCCTCTTTACAGGCTGTACACACCTGTAAGTTCTACAGCTGCTCCAACGAGTTCCCCAGCCCTACACCGGTCACCTCGCTTCAGCTCTAGCACTTCTGATCTACCCTGGACTACACTCAGCCTCTTCCCAGTTGGTTCTCTGTCACTCCTGTGTGTCACAGACTACATTGATCCACTCCCATGATGTTGTACTTCAATCCCTCTGCAAGCAGCAGACCACCACAAATCAGGTATTGGAACATTTAACCACAGTTTAACAGAACCTGTCCACCCAAAATGCGCATTCCCAGACCGCACAAGGTATTTTATCCAAGCTGAAAGATCTGCTTTGATAATTACAGTTCACAACTTAGATATACTACACACACACACACACACACACACACACACACACACACACACACACACACACACACACACACACACACACATCTCGCCTGCAGAACC